>NC_088409.1:49292997-49592997 GCF_034236695.1 Oncorhynchus nerka | reverse complement strand
ATGTTTGACAGCATGAGGGGTGGTTGTTTGACCACGGACACATCACACACGCAGGCAATGAGGCAGTGATCGCTGAGATCCTTGTTGAAGACAGCAGAGGTGTATTTAGAGGGCAAATTGTTCAGGATGATATCTAAGTGGGTTCCCAGGGTTGTACCTGGTAGGTTCCTTAATAATTTGTGTGAGATTGAGGGAATCTATTTTAGATTGTAGGATGACCGGGGTGTTAAGCATATCCCAGTTTAGGTCAACTCTGAAGATATATGGGGGGCAATTCACATATGGTGTCCAGGGCACAGCTGGGGGCTGAAGGGGGTCTATAACAAGCGGCAACAGTGAGAGACTTGTTTCTGTAAAGGTGGATTTTTAAAAGTAGAAGCTTGAATTGTTTTGGCACTGACCTGGACAGTATGACAGAACTCTGCAGGCTATCTCTACAGTAGATTGCAACTCCGCCCCCTTTGGCAGTTCTATCTTGTCAGAAGATGTTATAGTTAGGGATGGAAATTTCCATGATTCAGACACGGCTAGGACATCAGGGTTGGCGGAGTGTGCTAAAGCAGTAAATAAAACAAACTTAGGGAGGAGGCATGGGATAAGAAAAGGAATAAAAGGAATGGGATAAGAATATATAAGTATAAAATATATGGATGAGCAGTGACAGAGCGGCTAAGATGCAATAGATAGTAAAGAATAGATAGTGAAGGATACAGTTTACAGGATATACATATGAGATGAGTAATACAAGATATGTAAACATTATTAAAGTGGCATTATTAAAGGGACTAGCGTTCCATTTATTAAAGAGGCCAATGATATCAAGTCGGTGGGTAGGCAGCCACTGTGCTAGTGGTGGCTGTTGAACAATCTGACAGCCTTGAGATAGAATCGTTTTTTCAATCTCTCTGTCCCAGCTTTGATGCACCTGTTCTGACCTCGCCTTCTGGATGGAGGCAGGGTGAACAGATAGTGACTCGGTTGGTTATTGTCCTTGATTATCTTTTTGCCCTTCCTGTGACATCGGGTGTTGTAGGTGTCCTGGAGGGTGTGTAGTTTGCCCCCGGTGATGCATAGTGCAGACCACACACCCCTCTGGAGAGCCCTGAAATTGTGGGCTGTGCAGTTGCCATACCAGAGGGTGATACAGCCCGACAGGATGCTCTCAATTGAGAGCACCTGTAAAAGTTAGTGAGGGTTTTCGGTGACAAACCAAATTTTCTCCGCCCACTGAGGTTTGAGAGGTGCTGTTGCGCCTTCTTCACCACACTCTGTGTGCGTGGACCATTTCAGTTTGTCAGTGATATTTACACCGAGTAACTTAAAACTTTCCACCTTCTCCACTGATGTCCCGTCGATGTGGATAGGGGGGTGCTCCCTTTGCTGTTTCCTGAAGTCCACGATCAATTATTTTGTTTTGCTGACATTGAGTGAGAGGTTATTTTCCTGACACCACACTCCGAGGGCCCTCACTTCCTCCTCGTTGTTGGTAATCAAGCCTACCATTGTAGTGTCGTCTGCAAACTTGATGATTGAGTTGGAAGCGTGTGGCCACGCAGTCATGGGTGAACAGTGATTACAGGAGGTGGCTGAGAAAGCACCCTTGTGGGACCCCAGTGTTGAGAATCAGCGGAGTGTAGATGTTGTTACCTACCTTCACCACCTAGGGGGATCCAGTCAAGAAGTCCAGGACCCAGTTGCACAGGGCGGGGTCGAGACCCAGGGTCTCAAGCTTAATGATGACTTTGGAGGGTACTATGGTGTTGAATGCTGAGCTGTGGCCAATGAACAGCATTCTTACATAGGTATTCCTCTTGTCCAGATGGTTTAGGGCAGTGTGCAGTGTGATGGCGATTGCATCGTCTGTGGACCTATTGGGGCGGTAAGCAAATTGGATTGGGTCTACGTGACAGGTAGGGTGGAGGTGATATGATCCTTGACTAGTCTCTCAAAGCACTTCATGATGACAGACGTGACTGCTAAGATAGTCATTTTGTTCAGTTACCTTAGCTTTCCTGGGAACAGGAACAATGGTGGCCATCTTGAAGCATGTGGGGAAGGCAGACTAGGATAGGGATTGATTGAATATGTCCGTAAACACACCAGCCAACTGGTCTGCGCATGCTCTGAGGACGCGGCTAGGGATGCCGTCTGGACCGGCAGCCTTGCGAGGGTCAACATGTTTAAATGTTTTACTCACGTCGGCCACGGAGAAGGAGAGCCTACAGTCTTTGGTAGCGGGCCGTGTCGGTGACACTGTATTGTCCTCAAAGCGTGTAAAGAAGTTGTTTAATTTGTTGTGAGCAAGATGTCAATGTCCTCGACGGGGCTGGTTTTCATTTTGTAATTGGTGATTGTCTGCAGACCCTGCAGCATACGTCTCTTGTTTGAGCCGTTGACTCCACTTTGTCTATATACTGACGCTTTGCTTGTTCAATTGCCTTACGGAGGGAATAACTACACTGTTTGTATTCGGCCATGTTTCCAGTCCCCTTGCCTTGATTAAATGCGGTGGCAATAATCCACTGTTTTAATAGTCACAGTGGGTACACCATCTCCTATACACTTCCTTATAAACTCGCTCACCGAGACAGTGTATACATCAATGTTATTATCTGAGGCTACCCGGAACATATCCCAGTCCACATGATCGAAGCAATCTTGAAGCGTGGCATCCGATTGGTCAGACCAGTGTTGGATAGACCTAAGCATGGGTACTTCCTCTTTTAGTTTCTGCCTAGAGGAGAAGAGCACCAAGATGGAGTCATGGTTAGATTTGCCAAAAGGAGGGCGGGTAAGGGCCTTGAATGCTTTGCAGAAGTTAGAATAGCAGTGGTCAAGTGTGTCACTCGTTCGTGTACTGCAATCGATATGCTGATAGAATTTAGGTAGCCTTGTTCTCAAATTAGCTTTGTTAAAATCCCTAGCTACAATAAATGCAGACTCAGGATATATGGTTTCCAGTTTGCACAAAGTCCAGTGAAGTTACTTCATGGCCATCTTGGTATCCGCTTGTGGGGGATACACACGGCTGTGACGATAACCGAGGAGAGTTCTCTTGGGAGATAATACGGTCTGCATTTAATTGTGAGGAATTCTAGGTCAGGTGAACAAAAGGACTTCAGTTCTTGTTACAGTTACACCATGAGTCATTAATCATGAAACATACATTGTTATTTTTTTAAACTAGGCAAGTCAGTTAAGAACAAATTCTTATTTTCAATGACGGCCTAGGAACAGTGGGTTAACTGCCTGTTCAGGGGCAGAACGACATATTTTCCACCTTGTCAGCTTGGGGATTTGAACTTGCAACCTTTCGGCTACTAGTCCAATGCTCTAACCACTAGGCTACCCTACCGCCCCACGCCCTTTGGCCCGATGCACTGAAAATCCCATTGGCTGTACTGACTTCACAGCATGTCCCCAGCTAGCCATGTCTCAGTGAAACAGAGTATGTTACAAACCCAGATATCTCTTTTGAAAGCAGCTGTTGCCCTAATTTCTTGACGTTGTTAACTAGGGACTGGACATTAGCAAGTAATATATTCAGAAGCAGTGGGTGGTGTGCGCGCATCCGAAGCCTCACTAGAAGACCGCTCTGGCACTCTCTCTGCGTTGTTTTGGGTTGGCCTCTGGTATCAGTTCAAATGCCCTGGGAGGTGCAGACAAAGGATCCGCTTTGGGAAAGTCGTCTTCCTGGTCGTAGTGCTGGTTGTGCTGGTAAGTTGACGTCTCTCTGATATCCAACAGTTCTTCCTGGCTGTATTTAATAAGGTTTTCTGAGATAACAACGTAAGAAATAATACATTTAAAAAATATATATTGCACAGTACTTGAAGCGATGCTGCCATCTCTATCGGCGCCATCTTGGAGGAGACTTGCTCGAACATAGAGGATGTCTCTAGTTGAAAGGAATAAATTGCAATATTTTTTTGTTCTCTCTCTCTCTCACTCAGGATGAGTCACGCTGTCAGTTAAAGGTTTAAACCAACGTGATTCTGAGCGGGTCAAACAGCAACAACCAACTCCTCTTCAACAGGGGTGTCAAACTCATTCCATGGAGGGCCTAGTGTTTACGGGTTTTAGTTTTTTCCCTTCAATTAACCCTTGTGTAGTCTTAAAATTCTGTATACTCCCCTTGTCCTAAGGGTAGAAAATGACCCGCCTTCACTAAACCCCTAAAGTAAAGCAGTTTTATTGAATTTTAAACCCAAAATCTATTTTGCATGAAGGAACAACCTGTCATTCATTACAAACTTTGTGAATATCTGGGTTTTCCCTCTTCACAACTGCTCTATCTTCTCTCTCTTCTCTCTTGCTCTTGCTCTTGTTCTCTCTCTCTCTCTCTCGTTCTTCTCTCTCTCTCTCTCTCTCTCTCTCTCTCTCTCTCTCTCTCTCTCTCTCTCTCTCTCTCTCTCAAACAGTTTCTTCTTATCTTTCTGCTGTGGCATGGAGTGTTTTTGCACTGATATAGATAAGACCGGTGATCTGATGTCTTTAACGTAATGAAATCTCCACCTCCACCCTGCCCACCTCTGAGGTCTACTGGAGGAAAGAGCCTCTTTGCGGGAAACAGTAGCATACAATCACATCTGCTCCCATCTCAGGTTTCCTAGTGGTACAGTCAGAGACGTGATATATACTCATCACTCTAACCTTCAGCCAGCTCCCCGGCCCGCACTTCACAGTAACACAGATGGAGAGGGGGAAGGAGAGAGAGAGGGAGGAGAGGGAGAGAGTGATCGAGAGATATGACGTGAGGAGTGGAAAGGTGATATGTACAAGCAGTGGCGATTTTAACATGTATATCTTGGTGAGGCAAACATTTTAAAAAGTGGGATGCATGCCAGCAAAGCCACTATACAACACTAAACAATACATGAATTGCAATATACCACTGCTACATCTGGCTATCAGCGGAGCCTTGTCTGGCAGCAAAACAGTTTATTCAGCCTCATTTACTTCCTTTAAAAAAACATAGCTGATATGGATGACTTGCTTAAACAAATGTGGTTTCTACTGACAATTGAGATGTAACTATAGCATAAGGGGACGACGAGCGTATAAGAGGCAATCCGTCATTTTGATTAAGACATTAATGAGCGAGCTAGGATGGATGTCTTTCATATCTCCCTGGCATATTACAATTTATGCTGCACCAAACCATACATTTTTGGATTCACCTTGTTGTGCTGTGTCCACTTGAACAGGAAGGTGGCGGGGCAGTCCTTCGTGGGCAAATTTTGTCATCAAACTTTGTCATGAAAGTCTGTCAGTCTCTGGATTTATGGTGCTTTCAAAACAACTGGGAACTCGAGGGGGGGAAATAATTATGACGACATCAGTGATCTTCAGGCCGTAGCTCTAGAAAGAGGCCCGAGTTCCCAATTTACAATTCCGAGTTGGATGAAAGTTCAAAATGTATTTTCCCAGTCGTAGATAGTTTTTCCTCGAGTTCCAAGTTGTCTTGAACTCACTAAAGTCAGATTTTGTCGTTCCGAGTTAACAGTTGTTTCGTGCATGGCACAAATCTTGCTTCTTTGACAGCATGGCCAATGTTGAATGTTTATAATTTTAAACTAGGAAAAGAGACCCTTCATTTTAGACTTGTGACCACACAACCACGGCCACTCCACTGAATAGCAGGCTAATGATTGTTTTGCAATGTTTGCAGTTAGCCACTAATTCCTTCCAAGCCACTTGTTGTTGAATTTGCGATCTCTAACTTATTGTATAATGTTTATGTAAAATGGCCAATGAGCATCGTTACGTTTTATCGATACTTTCTTCATATGACAAGGATTAAAAAGAATTTGCCAGTAGTTTGTCGAACTTGTTTCATGATGATGACTGCTAGCTAAGATTTTGAAAGTATGATGTTGAGTCCAATCAAAGCTTCTGTAGATAAAACGTGATTTGATGTAATTTTATCTGTGGCCAATGACCTTGAGCCTTCTTGGATGGGCACTTCTAATGTAACTCTATGGCAGCACCCAAAGGGCTAGAATTTTCTATGTCCCTTAGACTTAGCGGTGAAGTCGTGTCCCCAAGAGTGACAGAACACTGAGCCAATCAAGGCTCAACGCTCCATATTTTATGCTGGCTTGCCCCACCACCACAGAAAGCACTATGCTAGGCTGAAACCTGCATTTTGGATTATTTTTTTTTATTTTTTTGCTAACAATGTGAGGCTCAAAACAGGTGTTGCCACTGTGTACTGTACAAGCATATGCTCTAGATAAAAGAAGACATTGACACAATAAAGCAGTCGAGAGGTCTTTGTGAAGATGCCTTTGTCCTGACATCATCGTTAAACTACTCGATATTGTATTCTGTCCCTTACCCCCGAACAATAAAAAACATCTGGGTCTGGAGCTGGAGCTGCTCTCCCAGACTTTGCGCTGCCAAGATTTCATGCATAGAGTGTTGGTGTGCACTGTGACTAGCTTCTAAAGTCAATACCTCCCAAAAATAGATCCATGTTAAGTGAAGGGGCTGGCTATTAGAAAGGTTTTAGAGAGGGCCCCAACTAGCACACATGGAAGTTGTGGGAATGTACATTTTTGGTTTCCCATTGCTTCTGGGAACGAAGCAACACATTTTTTAAATGTTCTGAGAACAAAAGTAAATATTTTCCCTGTTCCAACTGTGCTGTGATGTTTCACAAACATTCTGAACCTTTCTATTCTCATAGTTTCTACAGATTGTAAATTAAAGATAAACATTTTTGCTAAGTGTATTATTATATTATTGGATCGATTAACTATGACTTTTCAGATCACCCAGAAGTGCTATTTGCAGAGTTACCTCCAAGTAAATGTTGCAATTCTTCAGCCATTCCTGAACCTGCGACCAAAAACAAGCTATATATGGACAGTGCCAAAATAAATTATTAGTGGAGGCTCCTCAGAGGAGGAAGGGGAGGACCATCCTCCTCAGGGAATGTCATAAAAATGTAAATGGTAAAACATTTAAAAAGTTATCCTTTTTAGATAAAACTATACTAAATATAATTGCATCACCAAATAATTGATTAAAACACCCTATTTTGCTAAGAAGGTCTACAGTAGCCTCAACAGCACTCTGTAGGATAGCACCATGGTGTAGCCGGAGGACAGCTAGCTTCCATCCACTACAAAACCTAGGAGGCTCATGGTTCTCACCCCCTTCCATAGACTTACACAGTAATTATGACCAATTCTGGAGGATGTCCTCCAGCCTATCAGAGATCTTTCAGCATGAACTGACTTGTTGTGCACCCAATCAAAGGATCAGATAAGTAATCTAGTGCTGAAAGCGTAAACTACAGCTAGCTAGCACTGCAGTGTATAAAATGTGGTGAGAAGTTGACTCAAAGAGAGAAAGACAATAGTTAAACAGTTTTGAACTAATTCATTTATTCCAAAATGAAGAAGAAGCAAGAGAGAAATAGAGAGAGTGATTTAGTAATTTTGTTCCACTTTCAGCTTCACTTACTTAGCTAGCAAATGCAGCTAGCTAGTTTAGCCTACTGAAACAACCTGCTCAAAGTAACAGTATGTTACAATATGTTAGCTAGCTGGCTATGACTTTCCAACACAACAATGGAACTCTTCCAAGTCAAGGTAAGCTTTTGGTGTTACTAATATATTACCACCGGGGCCCGCCGGTGTAACTGCTTACTGACTGTACACTGTAACGTTACTGCAGAATTGTATTTGTGTATCGGATGATGTGTTGTGTATTGAAGTCCACAAGCGAAGGGAAGAGGTGAGAGGAGGAGATATGCGAGAAGGAATACAACGTGGCTGCTATGAAAGTGAACTGTTTTAACGCGTGATCAGGGGTGTATTCATTCCAGCAATTCTGTTGAAAATCGTTTCTTAAATGGAAGCAAACGGAACAAAACAGGGATAAACATACCTGAATTTGTCCAATACAAACTCTCGTTTGCAACTGTTGGACTAATGATTACAACCTATATCAGGTAGATGCAGGCAAGAGTGTGCAAGGCGGTATTGAATGTTACTGTTTGATGATCTAATGTTTCTGTCTCTTCACAGCAAAATCTGCAGAGCTGGGATGGTTGAATCCCCCATATATATATAACATTCTATTGGTTGCAAGAATTGTGTGTAATCATTTTAATTGAAAATCTATGTTTTGAATCCGGCGCCGTTTTGTGTATCGGTTCATAAACCATGTGCCTTGGAATCGGTACATCAAAAATCTCTTTCCAACTATTTTGCAATCTGGATGTCACAGCTGTACATTTTTTGGTCCTTAAATGAAACTGGTATACTTTCTAACTTGCCAATTTTCTTTAACAAATATTGGTCTTTAATGCAGGGCCAACAGACAAGTTCCTTACTTTCTCCCCATCCCACTTGCGTCTTCCATTTTTTTTAAATCAATTTGTATATTGGAGTTTAACCATATTATTTGTTGTAATACTTGTTATGTCTTTTCTGGTGGATTAAAATTAAATTGCAACCAACTTTCTATGACTTGTTCCAAAATTAGCAACATTTTGGAGATTATTTCATTTTTGAAATAACCTAAAGAGAGAGGTGGTAATCTGAATAAAGGGGGAAAAAGCCATTCTTGAACATGGGTGAGCCATTCTTACTAATATGCTAGAGAACCAGTTCGGATTTATGTATAGCTTTTGTATGGCTGAAGCCTTTAGTGAGAGGTCTAATGCTTTACTATGTAATAATTTATGCCCTCCGAATGCATATTCATTATTTAAATAGGCCCGTTAAATTCTGTCTGGCTTGCTCTTCCAAAAAAAAAGTTATATTTTTTGCTCATATAATTTAAAAAACAAGTCGTTAGGTGCAGTTAGGGCCATAAGCAAATAGGTCAACTGGGATATGACTAAAGAGGAGATTTTAATCAGGGAGATTTTCCACAAATACACAATGACTTGTCTTTCCATTATAGAAGATATGATCTATTTTTAGTAACTTTCTTTTAAAATGTTGTGTAGTGAGATAATTTCTTTCTTTTGGGATATGAATACTGAGAATGTCCACTTCACCTTCAGACCATTTTATTGGTAAACTACAAGGTATTTTAAAAGTTGTATTATTTTGTGATCAAATAAGTAATATAGTACAATTATCATAATTTGGTTGTAATCCAGAGAGGCTAGAAAAAGTATCTAGATCCTCTATGAGGCTGTGGAGGGATCCAAATTGTGGATTAAAGAAAACATGAATGATCAGCGTACAATGACACCTTTGTTTTTAATCCCCGTATTTCTAGCCCCTTGATATTATTTTTGGATCTGATTTTAATAGCTGATACTTCGATGGCCATAATAAATAGATATGCCGATAGTGGACAACCTTTTTTGCTCCTCTTGACAGTTTAATACTTTCTGAGAAGTAGCCATGATTTACTATTTTACACCTAGGGTTACTGCAGTACATTTGGAACGTATTCAGACCACTTCCCTTTTTCCACATTTTGTTAACGTTACAGCCTTATTCTAAAATGTATTAAATACACTTTATTCCACATCAATCTATACACAATATCCCATAATGACAAAGCAAAAACAAGTTTTTAGAAATGTTTGCAAATTTAGTTCGAATTTAAACAGAAATGCCTAATTTACGTAGATATCCAGACCCTTTGCTATGAGACTCGAAATTGAGCTCAGGTGCATCCTGATTCCATTTATCATCCTTGAGATGTTTCCACAACTTGATTCAAGTCCACCTATGCTAAATTCAATTGATTACAAACTATCAAAAATAATGAAAGTCGCACACTCCATGTATAATCTCCCAGCAATTTAATGGGTATTTACCAACATTTCAGCGTCACTGTGCCTTCCTCAGGGTAATGTCATGAATACTTGACCCATGTTATGTAGACACACAGTGCAATTAGTGTAACCAATGACAGTAGTAGTGAGGGGTGTGTCATAATGATGAAGTTAATTCAAATTAATTAGTGAAACTGTTAAAAAAATAGTATATGGCATTTTAAATATATTACGCTATTGTTATCATATAGAAACATAATGGAATATTGTACATCATATTAGCATCAACATGCATTATTGTTTCATTCAATTTCACATAATAATTTTGTATTTGTGTTGTTTCAGTGTTGTTTTTGTTACATGCAATCTTTTGGTTCAACCTTAATATATAATGAGCATCATCAACAGAGGGAACATATTAGGTGTATGCTAATAAGCTGTAAAAAATAATTGTTCAATTTAGAAGAGTTTCTTTGCACATGGGAGAAGTATATTTCGCCACACCAGTCCTTTTTCCACACAACTTAATCTAAAATTGTTGAAAGAGTTTCCTGTAAACCAAATATATTATATTAATTTGAGACCTTTATTTGCAGGGAGGTTCTGAGATCATTTAACTATGTTTCCCTGAAAATTTTCCTGGGAGGTTTTATTAACATTTTGAGAACGGAAAGTGTACTTCTTAAGGACGTGGTACCGAGGTGGGAACCACAATCAGCGGAAATGTTCAAGAGCGCCACCCATAGAGGTTGATAAACCTCAAACTTTCATTAAAATTGACATACAATATACTGAATTAAAGCTACACTCGTTGTGAATCTATCCACCAAGTCAGATTTGTAAAATGCTTTTCGGCGAAAGCATGAGAAGCTATTATCTGATACCATGCACCCTCAAAATACTGCAACGTCACCTAACACGACAGATTTTGCGTTAGCCGTCGCAAACCAAAACGCTGAAATAAAATATAAAACATTCATTACCTTTGACGAGCTTCTTTCTTGGCACTCCTAGATGTCCCATAAACATCATTTAGGGTCTTTTTTCGATTAAATCGGTCCATATATAGCCTAGATATCGATCTAAGAATACTGTGTGATAACATTTTTTAAAATTCAAAAAGTCGACGATAAACTTTCACAAAACACTTCGAAATACTTTTGTAATGCAACTTTAGGTATTAGTACACGTTAATAAGCGATAAAATTCATCAGGAGGTGATTTAAATTATTTAGCTGTCCGTGTCGAAAACCTGTCCGAAGAGAGCTCGATCAAAACATCCGGTCGGAGACCGGAGGGAAGGAGTTCCCTTGATTCGGTTCGACCAAGAATCAAACCTGAATCAAATGACAAGACTCTAGACATCGTGTGGAAGCTGTAGGCACTGTAACCTCGGCCCTATTTAATTCGGTTCACTTTGAACAATTCCTTGAAGTCGCAGAAGGATATATTTTTCCATTTTCAGTGATCAGATTTCCCTGCACTTTTCGATGAAACGCACGTTCTGTTATAGCCACAGCCGTGATTTAAACAGTTTTAGAAACGTCTGAGTGTTTTCTATCCACACATACTAATCATATGCATATACTATATTCCTGGCATGAATAGCAGGGCGCTGAAATGTTGCGCGATTTTTAACAAAAAGCTGCGAAAAGCTGCTTGAATTCTCAACTTCCTTAACAGGATTTATGTGGTAGTAATTAACTAACGTTCTGCGAACATTCTCTAAATGTTGTGAATGTTTTCTACAACATGTAAAGGTTATTTGGAGGTTTTTGAATAACTTCCTTAGACTGTCACTGAATGTTTCAATAAGACTTTTAATAACACTGCTAGCTTAGTTTGGGTTAACTGTTTTGAACTCCAAGCACATATATGTCAGATAGAATTAATTTGCTTAGGCAATTTGCTCAATGCAAACACATTTCTGTTTTATTGTGTCACGGCATCAGTGAGATTCCAATCCTTGATCTTCTGTTCTCTATTCATGGAATTAGTCCACTGCGCCACCAGGATACAGCTAGCTAAAACAATTGTTTTTATTTGAGTCTGTTTCAATGGAAACAAGCACTGATTAAGATAAAGTGTGGCCAACACACCTGAACACACTTAACAAGATAGAGGATAGAGATTGTTTTATTGATGCTGAGAACAGAATGCATATGTTTATAAAAAAACATTCTTACAATGTTATTTGAACATTTCTAATGTTTCCTTGTAGTTTATATGGAATGTTTTCTTATTGTTCTGAGAACATTACTTTAAATAGAACCATAAGGAAACTTGTAGAAATGTTATGCTGAAGTACTGAAATTCCACAACCATGAGGAATCCTGCACAAAATATTTATACTGAAATTACCACAGAAGAATGTTGTTTCTGACCTATTTGAGAACATTCCCATTGTCAAACCAGTTGCAGAACTTTCCTAGAACGTTATCAAAATTAAATGTAACCAGGTTTTAACTTGTTAGAAAAATTCAGTTAACCTTTTCATATGTGAGTTCCAAATATGTCCAACAGATGCCCCAGCATGAGTTGTTTTATGCACGTGATGTCAGAATGCACTCTGTTCCAAAATGTGATTGTTGGACCACATGCCCGAGATGGCATAGCAGTTCAGACGTCTTTTGTCCTCGTCTTGTCGTGTCGTGTATATATATATATTTACAACTTTTTTCACATACATTTTATTTTTATTTTCCATCAACTCATCTTCAATACACTCTCCTGCAACCTGCCTCACCAATTGATATGTATAAATACTTATTATTTACCTCAAATCTGCAATCCTCCAAGAAGCTAGCCAGAAGCTAGCCAGAAGCTAATCAGAAGCTAGTTAGCTTCTTTACTGGCAACTCGTTAGTATTCAGCTAACCACGGTTTGTGGTCATCAGCTATCCTTTAACTCGAAAATCTATCGCCAGTTTTGTACGGCGCAGCGCGGCTCGGAACGGAACATACCGGACCGATTTTTCTCTCCATGTCCCTGGATTTCAACTGCTCTCTGGACATTCACTCCCGGATCTCACAGCTAGCTGGCTGCTATCCGTGTGTCTATCTGCTTTCGTCGATTCCGGAGCAAACATCAATTACTCCGGAGCTAGCCAGCTCCGTCAATCACTCCTGGGCTGCAGTCACCTATCCGGACCCGTTTTACTGCCTACGTGGAGCCCCACCGGGCCTTCACAACTGGACTGCCGACGTTATCTACCCGAAGGAGATCCGGCTGGCTCCTCCGTCGCGACGTTACCTGAACGCCCATCTGCGGCCTGCTAACCGTTAGCTGTCTTACCGGCTGCTCTCAGAATAGACAATCGGACAATTTATTTATTTTTTATTATTATTATGTTTCTTCTTGGGCCTCTATAACTATATCTATTGTTTTTATTTTTTTTGTTGTTGTGTGATTTGGACTAATCCCCTCTACAACACGGAACTCCACTAATCTACTGACGGAACGCAAGAGGTGGCTAACAACAGACCTCCATCCTATGCTAGCTTGCTACCGATGTCCTGGCTAGCTGTCTAAATCGCCGTGACCCCAAACCAACCTCTCCACTCCCTGGACCCTTTTGATCACTCGACTAAGGATGCCTCTCCTTAATGTCAATATGTCTTGTCCATTGCTGTTCTGGTTAGTGTTTATTGGCTTATTTCACTGTAGAGCCTCTAGTCCTGCTCACTATACCTTATCCAACTTATTAGTTCCACCACCCACACATGCAATGACATCTCCTGGTTTCAATGATGTTTCTAGAGACAATATCTCTCTCTTCATCACTCAATACCTAGGTTTACCTCCACTGTATTCACATCCTACCATACCTTTGTCTGTACATTATACCTTGATGCTATTTTATCGCCCCCAGAAACCTCCTTTTACTCTCTGTTCCAGACGTTCTAGACGACCAATTCTTATTGCTTTTAGCCGTACCCTTATTCTTCTCCTCCTATGTTCCTCTGGCGATGTAGAGGTGAATCCAGGCCCTGCAGTGCCTAGCTCCACTCCTATTCCCCAGGCGCTCTCTTTTGATGACTTCTGTAACCGTAATAGCCTTGGTTTCATGCATGTTAACATTAGAAGCCTCCTCCCTAAGTTTGTTCTTTTCACTGCTTTAGCACACTCTGCCAACCCGGATGTTCTAGCTGTGTCTGAATCCTGGCTTAGGAAGACCACCAAAAATTCAGAAATTTTAATTCCAAACTACAACATTTTCAGACAAGATAGAACTGCCAAAGGGGCGGTGTTGCAATCTACTGCAAAGATAGCCTGCAGAGTTCTGTCCTACTATCCAGGTCTGTACCCAAACAATTTGAACTTCTACTTTTAAAAATCCACCTCTCTAAAAACAAGTCTCTCACCGTTGCCGCCTGCTATAGACCACCCTCTGCCCCCAGCTGTGCTCTGGACACCATATGTGAACTGATTGCCCCCCATCTATCTTCAGAGCTCGTGCTGCTAGGCGACCTAAACTGGAACATGCTTAACACCCCAGCCATCCTACAATCTAAACTTGATGCCCTCAATCTCACACAAATTATCAATGAACCTACCAGGTACCCCCCCAAAGCCTTAAACACGGGCACCCTCATAGATATCATCCTAACCAACTTCCCCTCTAAATACACCTCTGCTGTCTTCAACCAAGATCTCAGCGATCACTGCCTGATTGCCTGCATCCGTAACGGGTCAGCGGTCAAACGACCTCCACTCATCACTGTAAAACGCTCCCTGAAACACTTCAGCGAGCAGGCCTTTCTAATCGACCTGGCCGGGGTGTCCTGGAAGGATATTGATCTCATCCCGTCAGTAGAGGATGCCTGGATATTTTTTTAAAATGCCTTCCTAACAATCTTAAATAAACATGCCCCATTCAAGAAAATTAGAACCAGGAACAGATATAGCCCTTGGTTCTCCCCAGACCTGACTGCCCTTAACCAACACAAAAACATCCTATGGCGTTCTGCATTAGCATCGAACAGCCCCCGTGATATGCAGCTGTTCAGGGAAGCTAGAAACCGTTGTACACAGGCAGTTAGAAAAGCCAAGGCTAGCTTTTTCAAGCAGAAATTTGCTTCCTGCAACACTAACTCTAAAAAGTTCTGGGACACTGTAAAGTCCATGGAGAATAAGAACACCTCCTCCCAGCTGCCCACTGCACTGAAGATAGGAAACACTGTCACCACTGATAAATCCACCATAATTGAGAATTTCAATAAGCATTTTTCTACGGCTGGCCATGCTTTCCACCTGGCAACTCCTACCCCGGTCAACAGCACTGCACCCCCAACAGCAACTCGCCCAAGCCTTCCCCATTTCTCCTTCTCCCAAATCCATTCAGCTGAAGTTCTGAAAGAGCTGAAAAATCTGGACCCCTACAAATCAGCCGGGCTAGACAATCTGGACCCTTTCTTTCTAAAATTATCTGCCGAAATGGTTGCCACCCCTATTACTAGCCTGTTCAACCTCTCTTTCGTGTCATCTGAGATTCCCAAAGATTGGAAAGCAGCTGCGGTCATCCCCCTCTTCAAAGGGGGAGACACTCTTGACCCAAACTGCTACAGACCTATATCTATCCTACCATGCCTTTCTAAGGTCTTTGAAAGCAAAGTCAACAAACAGATTACCGACCATTTAGAATCTCACCATACCCTCTCTGCTATGCAATCTGGTTTCAGAGCTGGTCATGGGTGCACCTCAGCCACGCTCAAGGTCCTAAACGATATCTTAACCGCCATCGATAAGAAACATTACTGTGCAGCCGTATTCATTGATCTGGCCAAGGCTTTCGACTCTGTCAACCACCACATCCTCATCGGCAGACTCGACAGCCTTGGTTTCTCAAATGATTGCCTCACCTGGTTCACCAACTACTTCTCTGATAGAGTTCAGTGTGTCAAATCGGAGGGTCTGCTGTCCGGACCTCTGGCAGTCTCTATGGGGGTGCCACAGGGTTCAATTCTTGGACCGACTCTCTTCTCTGTATACATCAATGAGGTCGCTCTTGCTGCTGGTGAGTCTCTGATCCACCTCTACGCAGACGACACCATTCTGTATACTTCCGGCCCTTCTTTGGACACTGTGTTAACAACCCTCCAGGCAAGCTTCAATGCCATACAACTCTCCTTCCGTGGCCTCCAATTGCTCTTAAATACAAGTAAAACTAAATGCATGCTCTTCAACCGATCGCTACCTGCACCTACCCGCCTGTCCAACATCACTACTCTGGACGGCTCTGACTTAGAATACGTGGACAACTACAAATACTTAGGTGTCTGGTTAGACTGTAAACTCTCCTTCCAGACCCATATCAAACATCTCCAATCCAAAGTTAAATCTAGAATTGGCTTCCTATTTCGCAACAAAGCATCCTTCACTCATGCTGCCAAACATACCCTTGTAAAATTGACCATCCTACCAATCCTCGACTTTGGCGATGTCATTTATAAAATAGCCTCCAATACCCTACTCAACAAATTGGATGCAGTCTATCACAGTGCAATCCGTTTTGTCACCAAAGCCCCATATACTACCCACCATTGCGACCTGTACGCTCTCGTTGGCTGGCCCTCGCTTCATACTCGTCGCCAAACCCACTGGCTCCATGTCATCTACAAGACCCTGCTAGGTAAAGTCCCCCTTATCTCAGCTCGCTGGTCACCATAGCATCTCCCACCTGTAGCACACGCTCCAGCAGGTATATCTCTCTAGTCACCCCCAAAACCAATTCTTTCTTTGGCCGCCTCTCCTTCCAGTTCTCTGCTGCCAATGACTGGAACGAACTACAAAAATCTCTTAAATTGGAAACACTTATCTCCCTCACTAGCTTTAAGCACCAACTGTCAGAGCATCTTACAGATTACTGCACCTGTACATAGCCCACCTATAATTTAGCCCAAACAACTACCTCTTTCCCAACTGTATTTAATTAATTTATTTATTTTGCTCCTTTGCACCCCATTATTTTTATTTCTACTTTGCACATTCTTCCATTGCAAAACTACCATTCCAGTGTTTTACTTGCTATATTGTATTTACTTTGCCACCATGGCCTTTTTTGCCTTTACCTCCCTTCTCACCTAATTTGCTCACATTGTATATAGACTTGTTTTTTTTTACTGTATTATTGACTGTATGTTTGTTTTACTCCATGTGTAACTCTGTGTCGTTGTATGTGTCGAACTGCTTTGCTTTATCTTGGCCAGGTCGCAATTGTAAATGAGAACTTGTTCTCAACTTGCTGACCTGGTTAAATAAAGGTGAAATAAAATAAATAAATAAAAATAAATAATTATCTACAGGCTATGTTTCAACTTTTCAATAAATAAAAAATTCTAACAAGTTGTATTTTTCTAACCGTTTGAATTGAGGTGTGTTCACATAGACAACACATTTCAGTGTTGCGGACAATTTATGTTTAACGCTTTACTGAGCGGACAAAACTTTCCTCTTCCAGGAGAACCCTTTTCCTTTCTAGCTGGCGCTCGCATCATTGCATTGTTGTTTTCCTTACAAATAATAACTTTGGACATGTGTGCGTTCCTATCAAAGTAAGTGCCTTGTTTTCTGTATATCGTGTTGAAAATCTGCCGTTTCCAGCTACAATAGCCATTTACAACATTAACAATGTCTACACTGTATTTCTGATCAATTTGATGTTATTTTAATGGACAAAAAAATGATATCTTTCAAAAACAAGGACATTTCTAAGTGACCCCAAACTTTTGAACGGTAGTGTATGCGTAGAGCATAAAGTATTTACAGTTTATTCACATGTTTTCAAGTACTGGTGACAAATCATGCATTCCGATTATTGCATAGATTGTAATGGACACCTATGATGTATGTAAAATAGTTTTGGGGTATTTTGTTGTACTGATTTTAATGAGTTAATGCTAAGCTAATTGCCAGCTATGTGTGGCACCATGTTTGTCATTCTGGGTATCACGTAAACATCTGTCAGACCAAAGATGTTATAATGAGGTGAAGGAATTGGTCACTTATGTTTTGAATGAACTTCCAGAACTGAATGAAGGGAAGTGAATGATCGTAGGTGACACACCCCCTTCAACATGCATGCTGCAAACATACCAAACTCATCTTGTCTCCTCTTATTCTCTTTGGTTGACACGAAAAAACAAACATGGCGGCATGCACAAACTACCCATCATCAGATTACTTTTGATTTCTAGAAAGGTGTTTAACTCAATTCTTTTTGATCAATGTTGAGCTCAACCGTGATGTGAGGAATTATGATGAATTATAAATATTGTGGTTTCTCCAAATATGACTGCTTGTGTTATGTCAATATTTCATCAACTAGCACTAGGACTAATGTAGCCTACATTTTCCAATTTGGATGATTACGTATGCTGTCGCTACTTCTGTGAATGTCTGAACATTGCATCCAAAAATACACTGGACACATTCAGGACATCATTTTGTAAGGACTGTGTTTGTGAAAAAAGATCATGTGAAAAAAATCAATGTGGCTTGCTCAAATGCTGACTGTTGCGTCAATCGAAACTGGACTTTCTAAATAAGCGCTCTAATCACACCGGCTTGATCGTACACTGCAGGGACCACTGTAGAATGACCACACCTGTTTGTTGGTATGTGTGAAAAGGTTAAAGTAATGAAATACCAAGAAATAAACGTTTTTTTATCAAGTTCCTTAAATGTGCTGAGAATGTTCCTAAGCCAAGCAACAATCCTGCACTGTTCACAGAAAGTTGTGGGAAGGAAGTTCTCGGTGCCCGAGGCTTGCACTGAGGGTCAGGATAAAGATGAGTCTTTGACAGTGTGAGTGAAGTTTTTGGAAAAAGTGGGCCCTTGCCTTTTGGCTGATCCATTTGTGGTTTCAGGGTGGGTGAAAACAGTGTTGGATGCTGTAGAATCGGTGAGGGTAACCAGAAGTGGTCTTGTGATAATTGTTGGCGTTTCTGCTCGTCAGAGGGAGTAGACACTCTGCATTAAACGAACGGGCAAGAGATGTGAATTGTTTTGCTCACAAGAAAAGGGCGCCATTAATAGGAGTGATTACTGGTGTAGCGGTAAATGTGAAAGTTGACCAACTGAAGGTGTTTGTGATGCTCGTCATTTGGTGCAACACAGACAGGGTGGCATGAGTGGTGAAACAGTTTTGATGTTGAGTCTTTGCCCGACAAAGTGATGTTAGGATATATAAGTTATCATGTACAAGCTTTTGTGCCGAATACATTACGTTGTTCCAGGTGTTAAGCTTATGAGCAGGTGGCAGCAGTGTGTAGGAGGGAGGTTCCTAGGTGTGAGAAGTGAGCAGAAGGGTCAAAGGAATGTGTAGCAATGGGGAAAGTAATGATATAGAGTTGAAGTCAGAAGTTTACATACACTTAGGTTGGAGTCATTTAAACTCATTTTTCAACCACTCCACAAATGTCTTGTTAACAAACTATGGTTTTGGAAAGTCGGTTAGGATATCTACTTTGTGCATGACACAACACATTTTTCCATTAATTGTTTACAGATAGATTATTTCACATATAATTCACTGTATCACAATTCCAGTAGGTCAGAAGTTTACATACGCTAAGTTGACTGTGCCTTTTTAAACAGCTGGGGAAAAACCCGAAAATTACGTCATGGCTATAGAAGCTTCTGATAGGCTAATTGACATAATTTGAGTCAATTGGATGTGTACCTATGGATGTATTTCAAGGCCTACCTTCAAACAGTGCCTCTTTGCTTGACATCATCAGAAAATAAAAATAAATCAGCCAAGACCTCAGAAAAAAAATTGTAGACATCCACAAGTCTGGTTCATCCTTGGGAGCAATTTCCAAACACCTGAAGGTACCACGTTCATCGCCACAAACAATAGTACGCAAGTATAAACACCATGGGACCACACAGCCGTCATAGCGCTCAGGAAGGAGATGTGTTCTGTCTGTTAGAGATGAATGTACTTTGGTGCGAAAAGTGCAAATCAATCCCAGAAGAACAGCAAATGACCTTGTGAAGATGCTGGAGGAAACAGGTACAAAAGTATCTATATTCACAGTAAAAATGAGTCCTATATCATCATAACCTAAAAGGCCACTCAGGAAGGAGGAAGCCACTGCTCCAAAACCACCATAAAAAAAGCCAGACTACGGTTTGCAACTGCATATGAGAACAAACATCGTACTTTTTGAAGAAATGTCCTCTGGTCTGATGAAACAAAAATATAACTGTTTGGCCATAATGAGCATTGTTATGTTTGGAGGCTTGCAAGCCGAAGAAAACCATCCCAACCATGAAGCACGGGGGTTGCAGCATCATGTTGTGGGGGTGCTTTGCTGCTGGTGCACTTCACAAAATAGATGGCATCATGAGGTAGGAAAATTATGTGGATATACTTAAGAAACATCTCAAGACATCAGTCAGGAAGTTAAAGCTTGGTCGCAAATGGGTCTTCCAAATGGACAATGACCCCAAGCATACTTCCAAAGTTGTGGCAAAATGGCTTAAGGACAACAAAGTCAAGGTATTGGAATGGCCATCACAAAGCCCTGACCTCAATCCTATAGAAAATTTGTGGGCAGAACTGAAAAAGTGTGTGTGAGCAAGGAGGCCCAAAAACCTGGCCAAAATGTATTCAACTTATTGTGGGAAGCGTGTGGATGGCTACCCGAAACATTTGACCCAAGTTAAGCAAGTTAATGCTACAAAATACTATTTGAGTGTATGTAAACTTGCTTTATCCGGGTAGCCGGAAAGTAGAGCATTGCAGTAGTTTAACCTAGAAGTAACAAAAGCATGGATGAATTGTTCTGCATAATTTTTGGACAGAAAGTTTCTGATTTTAGCAATGTTACGTAGATGGAAAAAAGCTGTCCTTGAAACAGTCTTGATATGTTCGTCAAAAGAGAGATCGGGGTCCAGAGTAACGCCGAGGTCCTTCACAGTTTTATTTGAGACGACTGTACAACCATTAAGATTAGTTGTCAGATTCAACAGAAGATCTCTTTGTTTCTTGGGACCTAGAACAAGCATCTCTATTTTGTCCGAGTTTAAAAGTAGAACGTTTGCAGCCATCCACTTCCTTATGTCTGAAACACAGGCTTCCAGCGAGGGCATTTTTGGGGCTTCACCATGTTTCATTGAAATGTACAGCTGTGTGTCATCTGTATAGCAGTGAAAGTTAACATTATGTTTTCGAATGACATCCCCAAGAGGTAAAATATACAGTGAAAACAATAGTGGTCCTAAAACGGAACCTTGAGGAACACCGACATTTACAGTTGATTTGTCAGAGGACAAACCATTCACAGAGACAAATTGATAACTTTCCGACAGATAAGATCTAAACCAGGCCAGAACTTGTCCGTGTAGACCAAGGAAGGCAGTGAGTTGCTGCGCAACACCTTTTTCTAGCATTTTAGAGAGGAATGAAAGATTCAATATAGGCCGATATTTTTTTATATTTTCTGGGTCAACGTTTGGCATTTTCAAGAGAGGCTTTATTACTGCCACTTTTAGTGAGTTTGGTACACATCCTGTGGATAGAGAGCCGTATATTATGTTCAACATAGGAGGGCCAAGCACAGGAAGCAGCTCTTTCAATAGTTTAGTTGGAATCGCCATCACGGTTGACAACTCCATCGTGTCCTCCTCCCAGAGCGCTAAGAAACTTGGCGTGATCCTGGACAACACCCTGTCGTTCTCAACTAACATCAAGGCGGTGGCCCGTTCCTGTAGGTTCATGCTCTACAACATCCGCAGAGTACGACCCTGCCTCACACAGGAAGCGGCGCAGGTCCTAATCCAGGCACTTGTCATCTCCCGTCTGGATTACTGCAACTCGCTGTTGGCTGGGCTCCCTGCCTGTGCCATTAAACCCCTACAACTCATCCAGAACGCCGCAGCCCGTCTGGTGTTCAACCTTCCCAAGTTCTCTCACGTCACCCCGCTCCTCCGCTCTCTCCACTGGCTTCCAGTTGAAGCTCGCATCCGCTACAAGACCATGGTGCTTGCCTACGGAGCTGTGAGGGGAACGGCACCTCAGTACCTCCAGGCTCTGATCAGGCCCTACACCCAAACAAGGGCACTGCGTTCATCCACCTCTGGCCTGCTCGCCTCCCTACCACTGAGGAAGTACAGTTCCCGCTCAGCCCAGTCAAAACTGTTCGCTGCTCTGGCCCCCCAATGGTGGAACAAACTCCCTCACGACGCCAGGACAGCGGAGTCAATCACCACCTTCCGGAGACACCTGAAACCCCACCTCTTTAAGGAATACCTAGGATAGGATAAAGTAATCCTTCTCACCCCCTTAAAAGACTTAGATGCACTATTGTAAAGTGGCTGTTCCACTGGATGTCATAAGGTGAAAGCACCAATTTGTAAGTCGCTCTGGATAAGAGTGTCTGCTAAATGACTTAAATGTAAATGTAATGTAAATGAATAGGGTCCAGTATGCAGCTTGAAGGTTTAGAGGCCATGATTATTTTCATCATTGTGTCAAGAGATATAGTACTAAAACACTTGAGTGTCTCCCTTGATCCTAGGCCCTGGCAGAGTTGTACAGACTCTGAGCATTGGAGAAGTATGCAGATTTAAAGGGGAGTCCGTAATTAGCTTTCTAATGATCATGATTTTTCCTCAAAGAAGTTCATGAATTTATTACTGCTGAAGTGAAAGCCATCCTCTCTTGGGGAATGTTGCTTTTTAGTTCGCTTTGCGACAGTATCAAAAATAATTTTCGGATTGTTCTTATTTTCCTCAATTAACCTCTCTGGGATATGTGGGATGCTAGCGTCCCACCTGGCCGGAGGCCAGGGAAAACAAATTCAAATAAATTACTACAAAAATCTAACTTTCACTAAATCACACATGCAAGATAGCAAATTAAAGCTACAGGTGTTGTGAATCCAAAATATAATTCATGCCTTACTTCTTTTGTTGGCACTCCAATATGTCCCATAAACATCACATCATGGTCCTTTTGTTCGATTAATTCTGTCGATATATATCCAAAATGTTCATTTATTTGGCGCATTTGATCCAGAAAAACACTGGTTCCAACTTGCTCAACGTGACTACAAGATATCTCAAAAGTTACCTGTAAACTTTGCCAAAACATTTCAAACTACTTTTGTAATACAACTTTAGGTATTTTTTAACATAAATAATAGATAACATTGAAGACGGGATGATCTGTGTTCAATACAGAAAGAAAACAAACTGAAGCATGACTTCTGGTCACGCGCCTCTATCTAACAGTACACTTCAAGTGACCCTCGTTCAAGATGGCCGTACTTCTTCATTACACAAAGGAATAACCTCAACCAATTTCTAAAGACTGTTGACATAGGAACTGGAAGCGATAGGAACTGCAAGAAGGTACCTTCGAAATCTGGATTGCCAATGAAAATCCATTGAAAAGAGAGTGACCTCAACAACAACAAAAAATCTGAATGGTTTGTCCTCAGGGTTTTGCCTGCTAAATAAGTTATGTTATACTCACAGACATGATTCAAACAGTTTTAGAAACTTCAGAGTGTTTTCCATCCAAATATACTAATAATATGCATAACTTATCGTCTGGGGATGAGTAGCAGGCAGTTGAATTTGGGCATGCATTTCATCCGGATGTGAAAATACTGCCCCCTGTCACCAAGAAGTTTTCAATTGGAAAAATAGGAGAATCGAGCAGCAGTGAGGCCTCTTCGATAATGCACGGTACTGTCTTTCCAAGCTAGTCGGAAGACTTCCAGTTTGGTGTGGTGCCATTTCCGTTCCAATTTTCTGGATGCTTACTTCAGACCTCGGGTATTTTCTGTATACCAGGGAGCTAGTTTCTTATGACAAATGCTTTTAATTTTTAGGGGTGCAACTGCATCTAGGGTATTGCGCAAGGTTAAATTGAGTTCCTCCGTTAGGTGGTTAACTGATTTTTGTCCTCTGACGACCTTGGGTAGGCAGAGGGAGTCTGGAAGGGCATCAAGGAATCTTTGGGTTGTCTGAGAAATTATAGCACAACTTTTGATGCTCCTTGGTTGGGGTCTGAGCAGATTATTTGTTGCGATTGCAAACGTAATAAAATGGTGGTCCGATAGTCCAGGGTTATGAGGAAAAACATTAAGATCCACAACATTTATTCCATGGGACAAAACTAGGTCCAGAGTATGACTGTGGCAGTGAGTAGGTCCAGAGACATGTTGGACAAAACCCACTGAGTTGATGATGGCTCCGAAAGCCTTTTGGAGTGGGTCTGTGGACATTTCCACGTGAATATTAAAGTCACCACTGCTGCTACTCAACTAACTTGTATCCCCGCACTTTGACTTGGTACCTACCCCCTGTGTCTAGCCTCATCAATGTTATTTTATTGTGTTACATTTTGGAACTCGTGGACACCATTTTTTTGTCTCTGCATTCAGTTTAAATTAAGTTGTCAACTAGCATTAGCGCAATTTCTAGCTAGCATTAGCACAATGACTGGAAGTCTATGGGAACAGCTAGCATGCAATCTTGTAGTCTATGGGAACAGCTACAGTGCCGTCTTCAAAAGATTCATCCCCCTTGGTGTTTTTCCTATTTTGTTGCATTACAATCTATAATTTAAATAGATTTTTTGGGGGATGTCATGTAAGGGAGAATGGAGAAAAATGAATGGGAACATATTGGCACTGTACGAAACATAAACACGATATCCAACACCACTCAAATGGACGGCATTTCATTCAAAGCTTATGGCAAATGTCTTATGGCAAATGCCAAGTGTCACACAGCATAAAGCATAAAAGATCAGATGCTAGAATATGCATATAATTGACAGCTTAGGATAGAAAACACTCTAAAGTTTCCAAAACTGTCTCTTGTTCAATGGTGGAGCACCTTGACTGACACGAGTTGAACTTATGGGAGAAGAACCTGACGGGTCGATCCACTCCCTCTTCCTGCAAGAGAACCGCACCTACCCCCACTATACTAGTATCTACCTTCAACTTAAAAGGTGTGTCAAAGTTGGGTGCGGCAAGCACTGGGGCACTGCTTTGGCGAACTCAAAAGCATAGTTACAGTCCTGAGACCACTTAAATGGTACTTTGGGACTAAGCAGAGATGTAAGGGGAGCTACTACCATCAAAAGATTCTTACAGAACATACAATAGTAACCTACCATCCCCAGGAATCTGCGCAACTGGCGGCGAGTTGTGGGAGCAGGAAATGCAACAATTGCTTCCACTTTACCAGTTACCTCTTCCCTAAGTCAGTCACAGTAGTCTTCCCAAACTCACACTTGGCCAAATTGAGGGTTAAAGAAGCATTCTTCAACCACTGAAACACTTTAAAGGTGGTGAGATGATCAGACCAAGTAGACGAATGAATCATCACATCGTCAAGTTAAGCAATACAATTTGGCACATCCGCGAACACAATGTTAAGCCATGAATCAACCTAGATGGTCTATTTGTCATGTATGATGAGGGAGAAGTGGGACTGTTGTTTTTTAAAGATTTTTAGAAAAATGGCCAAAATGACCAGGGGCGCGCCCTATTGGATGGGCACGGGTGGGGGGTGCTCCCTACCCAACCGTAGACCCCTTGCTCCCCCCTAAAGGCATTTAAAAAAAACATTTTTAAAATGTGCTCCTGGTAACCCATTCCAATGACCAGGTGCATGGCTGTCCATTTTTCCAGGCGTTGCTACGGGGTCCTTGAAAGAGCTATCGGACAGAAACATTAGGGTCTGTTTCTATAGGCCGAGGCGGTTTCAATGCACCTAGTCTTGCGACTCTGGGACTTTTCTAAATGTCGTCATTTTCGTGATGGTCAAAATTAATTGAAGTTATTGCAAATGTACGAGGCTGTTTCTCGGCCTGCGACCCTTCTAGTGCCACATAACTCACCATGCACTATCGTCTTGAGCTCTAGAACAGGTTTCTAAAGTTTCAGAGCTCTAGGTCTGACCGTTCTTTGATAGTTCGAACAAAGGTAATTATTGCAGGCTCTGTGTGTCTCTAAGCCCCACACTGTGTCACTCCGTCCTGGCTGTGTGTGTGAGAGCTTTTCTTGGAAACCTGATGAGAGAAATGGCTGATTTACAGTTCATAAGGGTTGCCTAATCACACATATTAAGTTTTGGAAAGATCTGACTTTTCTAAGCCTTCGAAGCAGCCCCTATGACCCCAATTTAAGGGACTTCCGGTTGGCACAGGAAGCTGAAAGTAAACACATTGGGCTAGGCTTTTACACAATCCTGAGTTTAAAGTCTTTAAGTTAAGAATTGACTGATTTACACAGGGCTGAATGCAGTGTTTTCACAAACCTTAGGTTGGGTATATCAAAACAACTTTAGGGTGAATTTAACCACTTCCGGTTGCTCCAGGAAGATTAGAATCAACACAGGTTGAGCTCATAGTGGCTTGATGAACTGTCATTGAAGACAGGCTCATAACCCACATAGGCTTCAGGTTGAATTTAGGGGAGCGGGCAATGTATTCCTATGGGGAGAGATGTGATTGCAAACTGATTGATGTAAACACTCTGTTTTCACTGTTAAGGGTTAATGCCACACGGTCATGGTTAGGCTTGCACAGATCGGGAAGACCTTAGGAACGTTCCAATGGTTGAATTTTCACTGTGTCACTCCATCCTTTATGTGTGTGTGTGTGTGAGAGTTTTTTCTTTGACATCTGTTGGGAGAAATTACTGATTTACAGTTCATGAGGGTTGCCTAATCACACATACAGTGAGGGAAAATAGTATTTGATCCCCTGCTGATTTTGTATGTTTGCCCACTGACAAAATAAATGACCTGTCTATAATGGTAGGTTTATTTGAACAGTGAGAGACAGAATAACAACAAATAAATCCAGAAAAATGCATGTAAAAAATGTTATAAATTGATTTGCATTTTAATGAGGGAAATAAGTATTTGACCCCTCTGCTAAACATGACTTAGTACTTGGTGGCAAAACCCTTGTTGGCAATCACAGAGGTCAGACGTTTCTTGTAGTTGGCCACCAGGTTTGCACACATCTCAGGAGGGATTTTGTCCCACTCCTCTTTGCAGATCTTCTCCAAGTCATTAAGGTTTCGAGGCTGACGTTTGGCAACTCGAACCTTCAGCTCCCTCCACAGATTTTCTATGGTATTATGGTCTGGAGACTGGCTAGGCCACTCCAGGACCTTAATGTGCTTCTTCTTGGGCCACTCCTTTGTTGCCTTGGCCGTGTGTTTTTGGGTCATTGTCATGCTGGAATACCCATCCACGACCCATTTTCAAAGCCCTGGCTGAGGGAAGGAGGTTCTCACCCAAGATTTGACGGCACATGGCCCCGTCCATCGTCCCTTTGATGCGGTGAAGTTGTCCTGTCCCCTTAGCAGAAAAACACCCCCAAAGCATAATGTTTCCTCCATGTTTGACGGTGGGGATGGTGTTCTTGGAGAGTTGAGTTGATGCCAAAGAGCTCCATTTTGGTCTTATCTGACCACAACACTTTCACCCAGTTGTCCTCTGAATCATTCAAATGTTCATTGGTAAACTTCAGACGGGCATGTATATGTGCTTTCTTGAGCAGGGGGACCTTGTGGGCGCTGCAGGATTTCAGTCCTTCACGGCGTAGTGTGTTACCAATTGTTTTCTTGGTGACTATGCTCCCAGCTGCCTTGAGATCATTGACAAGATCCTCCCGTGTAGTTCTGGGCTGATTCCTCACCGTTCTCATGATCATTGCAACTCCACGAGGCGAAATCTTGCATGGAGCCCCAGGGCGAGGGAGATTGACAGTTCTTTTGTGTTTCTTCCGTTTGCGAATAATCAAACCAACTGTTGTCACCTTCTCACCAAGCTGCTTGGCGATGGTCTTGTTGCCCATTCCAGCCTTGTGTAGGTCTACAATCTTGCCCCTGACATCCTTGGAGAGCTCTCTGGTCTTGGCCATGGTGGAGAGTTTGGAATCTGATTGATTGATTGCTTCTGTGGACAGGTGTCTTTTATACAGGTAACAAACTGAGATTAGGAGCTCTCCCTTTAAGAGTGTGCTCCTAATCTCAGCTCGTTACCTGTAGAAAAGACACCTGGGAGCCAGAAATCTTTCTGATTGAGAGGGGGTCAAATTCTTATTTCCCTCATCAAAATGCAATTTATAACATTTTTGATATGCGTTTTTCTGGATTCTGTCTGTCGCTGTTCAAATAAAACTACCATTAAAATTATAGACTGATAATTTCTTTGTCAGTGGGCAAACGTACAAAATCAGCAGGGGATCAAATACTTCTTTCCATCAGTATCAGAAAGATCTGACCTTTTTAACCCTTCAAAACAACCCCTATGACCCCAAATTCTGACTCAGCACATTGACTTATGAAACTTCAGATCAACGTGGATCTTTGCTGGTTCACTGTGAATACATAATACTCTTCTTCTTCTTCAGAGCAAAGATTATGGATATACTGACAAGACAGACACCTCTCTCCACCGTAACAATGGGAGTTGTTGTCCACAAAGTGGCACGGCGGGCTGTCTAGCTCCCACTCATTTCTTTGGATTGGTGGATACCTCTCATTATTGTAATCCTTTTTCAAATATTCAATGAGGGTTGTTGACGTCAACTGCCTGTATTCAACGTAAAGAGATGCTATGCTACTAGCCTCATTCCAGGAATATGCATAGCCATCTCGAGATGAATCCGATATAAAGTGTTTTTTTTTCAAGTTGCCAGGGCTTATATCAGTACACCCATAACAACTTAAGCATTACGAAACCTCCATTCGATCAAATAAACTTGACATAGGAAATATGCCATACACTGACCTCCTTACAAAAACTCCTTGCTTGGTGGGCAAAACAATGAAAAATCGCCACCTACTGGAGGAAGCTGGATTTTCTGCCGAGTTGGCCCTCTCTTCCTCTTCCTCTCTGTTTAGAGTTTCTCTTTTCATTTATCCATTGAGCTGTCTGTTGATGATGATTAAGAAGTTCTTTGTTGCATCTTTAGTCTGCACCTGTGGCTAGATTCGCGGGATGCTCTTAAATGGGTACACAAAAATTAACCATCATGAGTAAGGAACTAATAAAAACGCTGAAATAAAATAAATAAACCCTATTTAATAATAAAAAAGGTTGAAATATAAATACATTAATAGGAACATTTTAGCCTAAACAGTGGTACAACTTGATGGGATATAAAATTCTGCGGTACTTCTAAAATATCCACATAAATGTATTTATTTAAGCTCTTTTTATTTATTAAATATGTTGATTCCATTCGTTTTTACCCTGTGGGGAGTCACTCCCCTTCTCTCTGTCCTCTCCCTCCATCCTCCCGCCTCCTCTCTCCTACCCAGCGCTGGAGTCTTTTAAAACAATGGATCTCTCTCTCTCTCTCTCTCTCTCTCTCTCTCTCTCTCTCTCTCTCTCTCTCTCTCTCATTTCTCTCTCTCTCTCGCACACTCTCTGTCTCTCTCTCGCTCTTTCTCTCTCTCGCGCGCGCTCACAAGACTCTCTGTCTCCAATGCCCAAGGTTAGAGTGGCGCGAGGGAGACATTAGGCGGGGGGGGTCTAAATGATGTAATGGGGGGTCTAAATAAATCTGTGTCCTGCAGGACGTCCTCCTGCCAAGGTTTGTCTGGGGGGGATGACGTGATCCCCTTTATCCCAGCCAATAAAAGAGAGTGGCCAGTAAGATCCGGAGCAGTACGTGCCATCAAATTCAATAAGGTAGTGCTTTAATGTTTTATTTTAATCAATTCAATTGCATTATACACCCAGTGCTGCCTCCCGCTGCAAGGCTCCCTGGCAGGAAAGCAGCAGGGGACTGTCTGACTGTGCCAGGCAGAAGGGACCAACCGGACGCTCCCCAAAAAATTGTGTGACTGTGACATGTTGAACGTATGTCATATCCGAGTCCCATACCATACAGACGGGTGGCAACGTCATCTTGATTATGAATGCCAAGTCAACTCCAGAGGATCAGCGCAGAGTGCATGTACACACACACACATGGCCACACACACATGCAAGCGCAATGAGTCAATCACAACCCGTCCTGCTCCTACTCCTACTGTGGAAAGTAATCACAATGTACTGTAAACCAGAGAGGATTGCATTTCTGGATCTTGTAATTGCTACTTGGAATAGCATCACGCATTCTGAGTTATTTGGATTTGAATTTGTATATAGGTTTTGTTGTTGGATGTTTCATCCACCTGCATCAAGCAGCGCTGCTGTAGCTCATAGTTTATACCCACATTCATCCACATTATATTATTATAATGATATAATAATAGCCTACTTCATCAAATGTAATCTAATGAGGAATGATGAGTTTACCCATTGCCTAAGACATTCAATAATGACTACACCTCAAACCTGGGGTTTCTTTTAAATACTTTAGGTGTGCTTGATTTTCAGTAGCTTGCCTGGCATAATAGAATCAATAGAATATTACCAAAGGTGCACGTCCTGCCTATCTGGCACAGCGGGTGAGCTAACTCAAGTGTGCCTAAAGTATTGGAAAACATACTTTTTCGAGACAGGACTGCTACAGTAGGAATGAGGGTTTTACTGAAGGATGATTCAACAACAACAATAAGTTAATCTTAATCACCAGATCTACATGTCAGGAGGGCCGTTGCTATAGTGTGTACTGTGCACAACAACACAGAGAGTGGCTAGCCATAGCTAGTGCCTGTCGCTCCCAGGAAAATCTATGACTTCAGCTGCAAAGTCACTTCGGCTCAGCGAATCAGGAATCAGGTAACAGGATCAGGCTACTTTAGGTGACTTCAAGCGAAGCTGGCAGGCAGCCAGGTGAGCTGGACGCACAAATGGACATAGATTTTTCAATAAGGAGCCATGGAGCTGTCAGCCGACCAGGCTATGGTGATATCTTCCCTCTCGGGGATCGGCTTCTTCTGTCTGATGGCCTGCCTGGCACCCGCTGACTACAGACTATACCTAAACGCGCTCCTTCACCCCCATTCTCCATGGTCTCCTTCTATTATCACTGACGTGGAGGTTTCGGTTCACATGCTCGTAGTCTGGTAGGATAAGGGAGGTTACACTCACCCTCTCTTGTCAGGTTAAACATATTTATCTAGTGGGGTTCTCTGTTAGGCCTCAGCCTGGCCTTCTCCGACCAAGGCCCGGAGGGGCCCTGCACCCTTAATGGTTTCCATCCATCAGGCCCTTCCCCCCTGGCCTCTGGCCTCCCTGGCGCCAGAACTGCAGCTCTGCCTGGGCTGCCCTCCCCTTGAAATTCTGCGGCCAGCTGGGCATCCTGGAGGACGAGGGACTGACTGGACCCAACTTCACAACCCTGCAAACACACCTCGGGAACCTCTCAAAGAGAAGGATGAGAAAAAGAGGAAGGCAATGAGAGGAGGACAGGAAAAATGAGGGGGAGAAGTAAATGAGAAAGACACAGGGAGAAATAAAGGCAGGGAGTGAGAAATAGTAATGAGAAAAAGGTCATAATTCTATACAGTTTTCAGTTGGAAAGGTCTCCCTCAATTACATGCTGTACTGGCAATGGGGTATAAGCGCTTCAAAATGACCAGAAAATCCATGATTTACAGCACTGTAAAATTTATCAATGTGTCCCCCCACATGCAATGAATCAGGTTTCAAACAGATTTACACCTCATATCGCATCACAGGATTGAAGATGTGTCTGTTGTAAAACAGAAGCAAAGACTATATCTGTATTTGTCGATGGCTCTCACTTGCGGGGTTATCAATTATGCTAAAAGGAATGAAAAACAAGGCCATTTTTATTTATGTGCAATATGAGGTACTGGCCATTGGGAACACAGTAAATCTTAGCTAATGCTTACTGAGAAGTCCTATCCAATGAGAAGGCACTTTTCAACAATGAGGTCATCTTACCCAAAGAAAGAATGGTCAAATCTTACAGTGAGATAAAATTGTAATCTGTATATCAATAGATGAGGTCGCTGTCTGTTGTCTTTGTAGGGTGGGGCATCTAGGAGCTCCCTTATTGGAGTCATGGTACCACAGACACTGTTCTAAGCGTTCCATTTCCCAAGAAGCACTTGTTCTCCATTTTGGTTTCTAATTTCACGCCCCGTCTCAATACTCTCCCCATCAGTCACATCTGGAAGCACGTCATGACCCTCTTTCTGCTATAGGCGTTATATCAAGTCTGACCCCAAATAGCTAATAATGATCGAAACGTGGCAGCAGGGTACAACTAAGCAACTAGCCTTGTATTTTTCTCACATTCAACTATTTTACCGATATTTACACTGTATTTACACTATATGTACGGATAGTGTTTAAGTTAAATGTCCTGTAGTTTATACACTGAAACCTGATATGAACAGAGTATTATAAATCATACTCCCTGTCGGATGTCTCCAGGTAAGCCAGTCTCTCGTTTAGGAAATGAGCTTTCCTGTGTCAACAGTCTAATGTTCATAAAAACTGCAGCTCACATTAGATATCAGGCTGTAAAAGAATCCCCTGCAGCCTTTTGGGACTCCTCTCCCTCCTTACAGTATATCAATCAAGTGCAAAGTTTAGTTCTCACACAGGACGGATTTTAATTTCTCTCTAAGCTTTATTGGAATTTGATTTGCAAAGATAAAGCTTGAGCTATTAATCATTTTTTCCCCCACTCCTCACTCATCCCTTCCAATAAACTCAATGAAATGGGCATAAACGTCTCTGTGCTATGCATTTCTGAGGAGGGAATGAGAAGGTCTTTTTTGATGACAGAAGTTTGTGTGTTATTAAAATGTATACTGCCAATATTGAGCAGTGAATAAAACTCTTGCAGACGTTTGAAACATGGACAAAACCATGACAGTAATCACTTTCACAGTTTGCAATGTAACCGCAAAGCCTCTGGCTATATAACACAGCCCTACTCAGCCTAGACTAGACTCAACACTGGTGCTCTAGCTCTACCTTATGCATAATCATCCAGAATCGATGAGATTGGAAAAGTGAATCCTCGATATTCTGTCAAACGATATTTCAAGATTGACCCAATACTCCACTCCTTGCAGACTATGTCATCTCAGAGCGTGATCTCACTCATTCCTTTATATGTATAGAACCAAAAAACGCTTCCCATTTTGATTAACGAAAAGTGCACTGGGTTCATGTCTATGAGAACTCTGCTTGCTCTGCTCTTTAATTGTTTTTCTTAGCATCTTGGATGAGCAAGCCAATTCCACATCTGTCAACATCAATTACCCCTGGATTAACCCTGCCTCTACACAACGACTTCCTCCACTTCCCTGATTACACAAACACATACACACACGCTTATATAATTGGTCATAATTCTCCAGTGCTGTCTCAACATGGCCAGGGCTCAGTCGGGACTGCCACACAAGTTGCCATTGAAAGTGCAGCAAGGACCGAGGCCCGCTGGATCGCACCGCTCACCTCTGTCTTATTTCCCGCACATTTCTCAAACAAATTCTCCCAAACTAGATTGTCTAGATTCCTGCAGCAATTAAAGAATTTCTCCCATTCCCCGCTTCTTTCTTCTCTGTCCCTTTGGCAGCAGAGGCAACCACGTTGGTCAAGTCGTCTCGGTGTTCCTGGGCCAAAGCTGACACAACCAATTTGCGGAGGCAACTGTGATTTGACAAACAAAAGGAACAGAGGAGTACTGCTCGAAGGACGTCTGGGGTTTGAGGAGCAGCGAGAATCTCACAGGGCGTGCCATTGTTTCCCAACCACAGAGAGTTTTTGGCAGCCACCGGCCCTTTTCTATTCCTAAACTCGAGGAGTCGGCCCGCTCTGGCAACAGCCTCATGAAAGAGACATACAGAGGTTGCAGTGAAAATGAGAAGCACTTGTGGGCTTAGAAGCTGTTGGCGTTTCGATGGAATGTCAATCCTTTTCTGGGGGTGAAAGGGTGAGGGGGAGGGAAGGGAGAGGAGTTCTGACATATGCTAAGGCTGCTCTTCACAAAAATGATGAGTCACTTAGACTTGAATGTACAGTACACGACAAAAACAATGTCTAACAACATCAAATACCGTATTGCTGATAGGGTGATTGGTTGCAATAATAGTCTTTTTTATTTTAACTTTATTTGGGAGCCGTGGTCTAGTCAGTCTTTTTTTCTCTGTTGGTTTCATGTTCATCAGTAATAAAATTGTCAACACAGACTATTGAGAATGATATAATGGCACTCTTTCTACAATTGTATGCGTGTGTGGGGTGCGTGCATGTCTGTATATGTGTGTTTTCACTGTGACCCTCTGCCCTTCAAAGTTGATTGAGGCGAGTGATAGTAATATTTTAACCTGTGTTTCGGAAGAAGGCTGCTCTGTGTTGCCCTCTGGCCCGTCTGGTGAGACAGTAATGACAGCCATATACCCTACCCAACAAGGATATGATGGAGAGAGATGGAGGCAGCCAGGGATAATGCAAATGGTCGACGTCGGACTATCTTTAATATCGTTAACTGCTTGTCCATTTCAAATCAACGTGTATTTGTCACATGCATCGAGTACAACCACTTACAGTGCAATACTTACTTACAGGCTCTAACCAATAGTGCAAAAAAGGTATTAGGTGAACAAAAGGTAAGTAAAGAAATAAAACAACAGTAAAAGACAGGCTATATACAGTAGCGAGGCTATAAAATTAGCAAGGCTAAATACAGACACCGGTTAGTCAGGCTGATTGAGGTAGTATGTACATGTAGATATGGTTCAAATGACTATGCATATATGATGAACAGAGAGTAGCAGCAGCGTAAAAGAGGGGTTGGAGGGTAGTGGGTGGTGGGTGGTGGGTGGCGGGTGGCGGGACACAATACAGATAGCACGGTTAGCCAATGTGCGGGAGCACTGGTTGGCCGGCCCAATTGAGGTAGTATGTACATGAATGTATTGGAAGGAAGGCAGAGGGAGGAGGGCAAGGAGGGCAAGGAGGAGAGAGGGGGAGAGTGACAGAGGAGAGGACAGGAGAAGACAAATATGACTGCCATTTTTCAGAGTGAAGATTCCTGTCTCCTGCAAGACTGCATATACAGTATAGGCCGACATCAACGCTGGGTACTTAACTATTATGTTTTCATTACAATATCCTGTCTTATAACTTCATAAACAATTCCACAATGATGTATTATTATTTATAGAGCCAGGTGGTAGGGTGTGTATGGGCATGCCAGTACAATAATATCAAATATCCTGGTAATAAACCGGTAAGGGTTTTGACGACGTGCAGGTTGGAAACTCCAAAATATTCCCACCTCATTCAGGTCAATAAAGTTCATCATAAAAGGCTATTTATTTTTGGGTTCCTGTGTTTGGATTATGTTTCTGTTTCTTGTGTGAAAGGTTTACTCTTGAAAAACACAAACCGACTTCGACTTAACGCTTGAATGCAAATTGTCTGAATGATGTTATGCCGTTTTTTTTAATGGACCTTTCGAGAGGAAATTGAAACAGACTAATATTACCTTTTGAAAAGGATGGAGACGAGTTGATCACTCATGCTCTGGAGTGGATCCTCTGAGACATCCGTGTAAATGGACACTGGGAGACAGGTTGTGTGGAATTGGGGAGAAATACTTTCAGCGGCAGAGCTCGCTGTGCTGACGTAACAGAACGCTCATCAGTTCGACGTACACGAACGGCAATATGAAAAACATCTGTTTCAACATCTCCCTCTTCCCAACAGCAATGTGCTTGAGTGGATTGTGGCACCCTCTGACCTTGATGGCGTTTCGTTTTTTTATTCGAGCCTCTGGGCTCAGTTTAAATGGACAGCTATCTCTGCAGAAATAGGACTGTGGGGTCTCGCTATCGCTATGCTATGACTGCTAACTATGGTTACAGTCATGGTCAATCGTGGTTATTCCCCCCTTCTATTCTGTCTGGGTAAGGGCTTGCTGTGTTCTTTCTCCTGTACTCTGGCACTGTGTCAGACACCAGACTGGCCAACAGTATATATTGTATATCTGTGCGGAAAAACCACTCCTTCAACGTTTTTTTTCCAGTGCAGAGCCTTTAGCTAGGGTACAACACCCTTTTCGCACCATACCATGCCAATTGGTATTGGATCATTTATTTTTACATTGTCGTTAAAAGCACAGTTCCAGCAAATATTTATCTGTTATTTTACCAGGTAAGTTGACTGAGAACACATTCTCATTTGCAGCAACTACCTGGGGAATAGTTAATGCCATGGGATCTTTAATGACCGCAGAGAGTCAGGACACCCATTTAAAGGACGGCACCCTATACAGGGCAGTGTCACTGCCTGGGGTATTGGGATATTTTTTTAGACCAGAGGAAAGAGTGCCTCCTACTGGCCCTCCAACACCACTTCCAGCAGCATCTGGTATCCCATCCAGGAACTGACCAGGACCAACCCTGCTTATCTTCAGAAGCAAGCCAGCAGTGGTATGCAGGGTGGTATGCTGCTGGCAAAATATGGTGGATGAATATCCAGAACTGCTCAGTACAGCTTGGTTTGGCTTGACTTGGTTCTGGCTCAGTAGTGTGAAAAGCCCTTAACACAGACCTGTTGAGAAATGACACAGGGAGGGAGAATCTGGGATCGACTGTGCAGTTTCCTGTATGAGTCTGATGGACAGGCGGTTGAGCACGCTCGCCCCCAGACACCACGTCCAATTCAATCTGTAGGACGAGACGTGAATGCCTAAGACTGGCTGATCACATCTACTGTATAAGAGGCTTATAGTAAACCCCCCTTCTGCCATGTTCCCGACTTTGCAACTGTATAAGTGGTTCCATCGATAACATTTTGGTGCCATCCTGCCTACCTCCACTGGATTCTCCTCATGCACATCTTTTAGAGAAGCATAAAAGGAGGACATTCACTTCAGCAAAGTTTATTTGAGAGACTGCTTTGAGAGACATATCACTATTTCTTCGAAACCATATTCAAATGAAAAAATGAGACATTATGAAGACACAGTATTTAGATTATTCTTCAGTAACTTCCCTCAATATCAACTAAAGTAGGTTTCCTCGGCTGTATCCAAATACAAGTCTTTGTGAACTCACGTTACGGGTTACGTGAGGATATATTACAACTGGCACACTCTGTTAGCTGTGCTGTACGTCAGACCTCTTAGCCTAATGAGAGATGGTAGAGGGGAAGCAGGAGTAATGCCCAAGGGGATGGTCATACTTTCTTAAACACTGTTGCATCCTATTCTCCATTTTCACACGCTGCTTCTATGGGATTCTGGGCCCAATGAACCATCTGTACAGAATCTTGGGTCGGGCAGGAGTCACCAGGAAGTAAAATATTATTGCAGCGAAATCCAATATGTGGGTACGAGTATGACAGTTAATAACTTGGCCCCCGCACTCCCCTTCACTCTGCCTGCACCACCCACAGAGAGACGGCCATGAGCAGCCCTACAGCTCCCAGCCTCTGACTGACTGACTGAATGACCTCACACCTTACAGGGTACACAAGGGTTATTCTCGGTTGGGGCCCAAAAATTCACCCCATAACTCCCAAACAATGTTCTGTTCATTTGTCTCCCCCACTCTTTTACAATACAAACAGCACACAATACAGTTGCAACATTTTCAGTACAGGGTGCTCAGTTGTCTGAAAATACTGTTCTAGGTGTATCCAGATTAGTTTATGCCGCGGCCGCCGGCGCCTGCATTGTTCCTTCTTTGTTATTTTAGAATTTAAAAACCCATGAAAGATGGTTTTCTCTGGCCACTGGGCGAGGGTCGTGTGAGCTCGTCTCCAGAGGCACCCACACCACACCGCCGCTCTTACGGTCATCCGTCTGGTCTGGCCTCCGGCTTCCTGGAGAGGCTCTAACTCTCTGGCCACACGAAGATATACCCATCGCCAACGATGTGTCATCGCGCTCTGTCAGCCGTAATTATAATGTCCACCCGTTTCAAAACGCAGCCTTATGGGAATGCTAGGGCCCTATTACTGCTCCGTCCCGTGCGCTAGGGGCCCATGGGACCATAAAGCGCTCAACTGTAACCAGCAAAAAAAAGCAGCAGAGAAAAAAAATCTAATAAATCTTGGCTCTGTTACAAGATGGTATTTATTGCAATAATAATCATGTCCCTTTTTGCTTTTATTGCATGTAAGCTTGATTGATTCATTGCCTTGGAAGGAGCACAGGGGAATGTATTTTTCAGAGTGTTTCGTGACCCTAGTAGCACTGTTTCCAGGGACCACGAACAGCCATGCAGTGTTTGTCTGTGTCCATGCATCTGGGATGAGAACCATATGAGGTGAGACAGCTAGCCATATTACTGATGAAGGGGTCTACTCTACAGAACACCAAGCAGTCCTATGGTATTTAGTCTTTTATTTTTCAAAGTCCCAATTGGCCTCATGGTGAAATCCCTGAACGGTTTCCTTCCTCTCCGACAACTGAGTTAGGAAGGACACCTGTATCTTTTTAGTGACTGGGTGTATTGACACACCATCCAAAGTGTAATGAATAACTTCAACCATGCTCAAAGATATATTAAATGTCCGATTTCTTTCTACCAATAGATGCACTTCTGTGAGAATCTGTGTTTGAAATTCACAGCTCGACTGAGGGACCTTACAGATGTGTAGGGTAGAGAAATGAAGTAGTCGTGAAAAAATCATGTTAAACACTATTATTGAACACAACGTGAGCCTTAACAAAGGGGTTGAATATTTATTGACTTTCATTTCTAATTAATTCGTAAAAATGTCAAAAAACATGATTTCACTTTGACTTTATGGGTTATTGTGGGTAGGCCAGTGACAAAATAAATCTAATAAATGCAGGCTGTAACACAACAAAATGTGGAATAAGTCAATGGGTATGAATACTTTCTGAAAGCACTGAAACTAGATCCAACCATAAGGTAGCTATAGTTAGCTAGCAATTTAACCAGATTGTTAGACCCTTTTCATAAATACTTTGTGACTTTATTGTCACTAATACACTGAGTGTACAAAACATCAGGAACACCTTCCTAATATTGAGTTGCACCCCCTTTTTGCCCTCAGAACAGCCTCAATTCATTGGGGCATGGACTATACAAGGTTTCGAAAGCCTTCCTCAGGGATGCTGGCCCATGTTCACTCCAATGCTTCCCACAGTTGTGTCAAGTTGGCTGGATGTACTTTGGGTGGTGAACATTTCTCGATACACACGGGAAACTGTTGGGCGTGAGAAATCCAGCAGCGTTGCAGTTCTTGACACTTTCAAACCAGTGCACCTGGCACTTACTACCATACCCCTTCCAAGGCACTTGAATCTTTTGTCTTGCCCATTCACTCTCTGAATGGCACACATACACAATCCATGTCTCGATTGTCTCAAAGTTTTTAAAATCCTTCTTTAACCTGTCGCCTCCCCTTAATCTACATGGATTGAAGTGGATTTAATAAGTGACATCAATAAGGGATCATATTTGACCTGGATTCACCTGGTCAGTCTATGTCATGGAAAGAGCAGGTATTCCTGGTGTTTTGTACACTCAGTAGTTTCAAAATTCTGCCTCTTCTTTGGAGCACCACCTATACAAAATATTAGATTTTTGAAAGTGTCAACTTTTCTCCCATTTTTTGAGAATTTGATTCTCCAAATTCCAACGGAGATGTGAGTAAACCTGGAACCGAGGTTACGTCAAAAGTAACACAATATGGACTTTAATAAGACTCCTGCTTTTTTTCACAGTATATTTTACTTGATCTAAAATGTAAGGATCCTGTGTCTCTCATATTAGTCAATTAGACTAAGGACAGCTAGTCAATATTAGTCATTTTACATTATTTGTTTACCTTTCTCTGTCTTTAATGTCTATCATATAAGAACCAAATTAGACCCTCATGACCATTTCCATTGACTAGCTGTCACACCCTGATCTGTTTTACCTGTCCTTGTGATTGTCTCCTCCCCCTCCAGGTGTCGCTTATTATTCCCGGTGTATATATCCATGTGTTTCCTGTCTCTCTGTGCTAGTTCGTCTTTTATGTTTTTCAAGTCAACCAGCGTGTTTTCCCGGACTCCTTATTCTATTATCTTTTTGCTAGTCCCCCCGGTTTTGACCCTTGCCTGTTTTCTGGACTCCATTCCCGCCTACCTGACCAATCTGCCAGCCCTGACCTCGAGCCTGCCTGCCCTTCGGTACCTCCTGGACTCTGTACTGGTTTTGACCTTTTGCCTGGACACGACCATTCTTTTGCCTACCCCTTTTTAGATTATTAATAAACTTCAAAGACTCTAACCATCTGCCTCCTGTGTCTGCATCTGAGTCTCGCCTTGTGCCCTTATACTAGCTGCCAAAATAATTTTTATCCTGTTAAACGACTGAGGTTAAAGATGGACAAAGCGCAGGAATAATCACTCAGCAATCAGCTCATCCCCAACCTGTCTTTGGCAACTTAAACGTGACTTTATGGATATGGAGGCATGGCTCAATGAAAAGGCCAAGTTTTTGGATCTAAACACCAAGCCAACACAACATAGATCCTCACCGCAAACAACAGCCACTATGACGAAGAAACCCTTACCAAATCTATTCTTAACCACCCCAGCCAGACATACTTTTTCTATTTTCTATCCTGGGCCTGGAGAGCCTTATTTGATGAGTGACTTAGTCAATATCCCTCTGATTAGATGAAAACTCAGATGGCCCCTCCAGTAAACATGGAGTCTTTGTGCGCTCAGTCCATGCAGACCTCCATGGGAGAGAAAGAGAGAGGCTCTGCTGCAGTGGAGATGGCGTGGAGTGGTGTGTAGTGGTGTGTAGCGGGCACTGAAGCCTCAGAGTGGAATTGTTTAACGGGCGGAAGGATGAGCATCAGCCTGATGACCAACGTAGATGGCCGACAGGATACACAGCTACATTGAGAAGGGCACCCAGTATCGATGACGCACAAGATGCCATTCCAAGTGATGGAAATAACCCAGAGATTTCCCCTGAGAAGACAATATTCAAGGTTGACTTCATGTTTGTCATTTGTTTTCACTGAAAGGGATGGATTTTCACAGATGGATTACGGTGAACCAACGCATAGATGTGTCAATGTTCAGAGGCTAAATGTTTCTATGTCATCAATCCAAGTAACCAACCAATATTGGGACTCGTCTCACATCAGTTCTACGTCATTTATGAGGAATAGCCTCAAAGTTAGAGTCATTGGTCTGAATCATCACTCAAAGTGGATTTATCGACAATTCTATTTAACAACAACTAACATAAATAAAGGAAACAGGCCAGATGAAAAGCAAGTACAGAGACACGCACGTTAACGCGCACTCTAGCATAAATAATGCATTTATATCAATGGGAGTGGTTAGAGCGTTGGACTAGTAACAGGAAGGTTGCAAGTTCAAATCCCCGAGCTGACAAGGTACAAATCTGTCGTTCTGCCCCTGAACAGGCAGTTAACCCACTGTTCCTAGGCCGTCATTGAAATAAATAAAGGTAAAATAAAATAACAATTGTGACATTGTTATTACACTGCTATTATTTTGTAGACAGCAGACAGACAGAAAACAGGCAGATAATTGTATTAATGGCAAAGTCATTCAATTCAGTGGAGAAAGAACTCAAGCCTGTTTATCAAAATTACATTGCTAGCTACACAGTATGTCAATATTTATGATGACGTCATAGTCAATCTCCATCAAACACTGTAAAATCTAAAAAATATTGTATTTCTTGCTGAATACCACATGAAAATACATAAACTATTTGACCTTGTGTGTTCTTCGGTTCATGTCGGGATATGTGAAAACATCCCAGCAACTGAGGATTTGATCACCGCACCAGTCCAAGCTGAACTGAATCAATAAAAGAACCACGGTAGACATCCAAGATTTCTGGAGAAGCACTGAATGTAATTTTTCCTGCTCGCTCTGCTCGGTGCGTCCAAATCAAAGGTTTGGGCTGAATAAGGCCCCTCTTTCACTCTCTCTTCAGTTTTTTTGACTGGATTCCACAAGAGAAGGCCTAGGCAGAAAAACAGGTCAATACCGACTGTTAAAAGCCCATGATTGGATGTTCTGTGGTCTAACCATTTAGAAGACTGCGTACAATAACATTTTACTGGATTCATAAACCTCTGGTGGATGTAAGAATGCCCCCTCCATAAATCCCAAAGTGTTAAAGGCGAGGCAGTAAAACCTGAAGCTAAAGGAGAACAGAGAATGTATGGAGAAGCTGAACTCCACTCTCCACTCTCAGCCAGAACAGCTCACATTTTGTTATGTGATCTTAAAATGATGGTGGAAGCATGAGTGCTAGGCAATCATCACAGAAAAAAATATGTCAATGGAGACAGCCAGTGTGGGTTTACAAGTGTGCCCGGGCCGGTGTGAATCTAATTGTTTGATTGGCGTTGCATTGCATGGTAATGACTAATTAGATGTTACATAAACACTGTTAACCAGACTAACAGGCCACTGGCAGTATTAGGATGGATGAAAGTATCATTGCATCGTTATACTGGCTGTTGGATTGAATTCACCGTACCATGGCATTGCTTGCTTTGATTTGGAACGGTGGTCTCTCATGAAGGACAATATTATGGAAAAACCAATACGCTCTCAATGACAGCTGTCTAAGTGACAGTTCAAAGTAGATGCTCAGAGATCATTTTGGCAATATTTATGAAATATGACTCAGTGCAGTATTCTGGATGGATACACAACCATTTCCACTCTTTTTTCCTTTTATTCCCTTTAAAGAAAACAGGTCATTTGGTTTGACCTAGGTCATGATCACAGTCTCGTGTTGTGAGGGGGCTCTCCATACCCTTTTTTTACGTAACACATAACACCTGCTAATCTCTCTTCTTCCCTCTAGGTAGAAGTAACAGAAGTTAACACGCACATGTGGAATCTAGCTCCATAGTGGTTGTTGGAGGCCATCCTCTCAGGAGTCGTGGCCCAAAATGGGAGGCCCCGCTGGGACCAATACACAGCCCAGCGTGAGTCATCCTGCTCTGCACCCGGAGGATCTGGTGTCCCCTCTGTATGGCTGGTTCAGACGGGCCTCCATGCGAGGCGCGAACATACACCCTCTCTGATCGAGTTCAGATGTTCCACTCGCCAGGGATGTGGAGACGAGGAGCATCAATCACTAACCCGGATGTCCTGGATGTCCCAGTTTCACGTTCTTCTGAACTACTGGCCCTCTCGGATATGTTTGGGTTTGCTGGAAGACACTGGCAAAACAATACAATGAATACAATACCACAATGAATCATTTGGCATAAATGGTTCATGTATGTGTGTGCATGCAACTGTATGTAAGTGTGTTTTATGAATACAAAAACATAAATGCAACATACAACATTTTTTACTGAGTTACAGTTCATATAAAGAAATCAGTCAATTGAAATACATTCATTAGACCCTAATAGACTAGGAATACAGATATGTATCTGTTGGTTACAGATAGCTTAAAAAGAGGCAGTGGCGTGGATCAGAAAACCAGTCAGTACCTGGTGTGACCACAATTTGCCTCATGCAGTAGCTGTGCCTGGATAAAAACCCAGAGGAAGCCAATCCAGAAAAAAAGCCATATTAAAACCTATGTGTTGTGATAATTGCGTTGTTTGCTCTGTAACCTGCTAGTTCATATGCCTTGAGACCATGATATATAGGCCTAACATGCGGACCACACCGCTCGTGTCGCAAGCGTTGCAAAATAAATTTAAACATATATGTTATTCAATAATTGCACCCACACAGCTTGCGCACGCCAACGAGCGTGGGCTAAAATAGAAGTCAGTTCTATTTGTGACGCTGATCGCGGGGCAAGTTCTGCCTCTCCCATCTCCTCATTGGTTTATAGAAGCAGATACCCACGTGCCATCTCCTCATTGGTTATACCCACGGGGGTGATTGAAAGATGAAATGAGTTCAGTCGCTCGTCGTGGTATGCGATGCCAATCGCCATATAAAGTCCAAAGAAGAAAAAGCCTGGAAGGAGGAGAGATGACTAGAAATGATTCGGTTGACCGGTATATGTGTGGATTAATTGTCGGAATAGAGGACCTTGTGCATTTCAGATAAAATAACAACTCAACATTTATATCAAAGAAAAGATTAGCTAGCAGCAGCAAGCTAGCTAAATATGACAACTTAGCTAGCAACTGCAAGCTAGATAGCTAAATTGAAATGAATGTTTAATGCTTTTCGACCTGTCCCCAAATTAATATAATTGGTTCAGAGTTTGTTTTGATATTTTAACCTGCGTGTCATGATCACGTTTGGTGTGGGGGGACAAAATCAATTTGCAAACGATGGCGCACACGCGCAGTCTGTTTGAGTACGGTGTAAGGCCAAGAAAATAAGAAGACACAGTAGCAGAATAAATTCAACCACACATTTGTTTCATTACAAAACCGGAGAGCAACACCTGTCCGCAAGTCCACAAAACATATTGCATGTAACAAGCAAGGTAATGTTTCCGACATTTTCGGACTACTATATAACTATTGATTTAGAACCACAGGGAGTTACCACAAGGCACAAATAAAACATGAGCTGCCTACACTATTCCAACACCATTTCAACTAATCACCCATGCTTAGTCTAATACAGTAACAACTAAAAGATACCAAAATCTATTTCGTCCAATTAACGTAAGCTACATATGATGTGACTGTACATGGTACTGATTTCTGTGTGTGTGTGTGTGTGTGTGTGTGTGTGAGAGAGAGAGAAACGCCAATGCCATCCTCCTCTCTTTCATGTTGCCGAAACGGTTATGACTCTCTGTCATACAGTACACATTTTAATTTTTGTTGTTGTCATGACTTCTGCTGAAGTCCGTCCCTCTCCTTGTACGGGCGGTGTTCGGCGGTCGACGTCACCGATCTTCTAGCCATCACTGATCCATTTTTTTAAATGTTCCATTGGTTTTGTCTTGTCTTCCTTCACAGCTGGTTCCAATCAATTACATGTTGTGTATTTAACCCTCTGTTTCCCCTCATGTCCTTGTTGGAGATTGTTTGTTTGTATGTTAGTGCTATTATGTGTGGTGCGCGACGGGTTTGTACCCATTTTATTATTTTTTGTGTATTTTGGTTTTGGAGTTTGTTTATAGTTCTTATTATACCAAGTTCGCTCTCCTGCACCTGACTTCCCTGCCACCAACACGCACACCTTACAGTTGTACTTGGCTACCTGGCTAAAATACTTGCTTGCTAGCCTAACTTCCTTTCATTGGCAATGATGTGCCAGGCCAGCTAGTTAACATTTGCATACTACATCCAGCTAGATGTTGAACTTACATCCTCTCAAGCCAGGGGCACAATGTATGAATTTATGGTTGGATCAGAATCGCCGTTATAATCATTGGCCAGTAAGGAGAATTACTGTAAGTAAAAGTCCAAATCCTTATCTCCATCCATGGCTAATTTAAGAAAGGGACAATTTTAGCTAGCTGGCTAGCCACCGGAGAACAACAACACAACAAGATGCAACAATTCAAGTTTATTTAATGACATTTGGCTTGTGATGTGATTGGTCTGAAGACAGATCCAAACTGGGCTCCCTTGACACTTGTTTTTGTTGTGCCAGAACCATTCACAACGCAGACTGGCTAGTAGGGAAGCCAAATGCTCACTGTCTTCCCTTGCATTCAATGCTACAGGCGGCAACAATGCCATACACTTTCTGACCAGACAGCCTCAGATAGATACACTACACATACAGTGGGGCAAAAAAGTATTTAGTCAGCCACCAATTGTGCAAGTTCTCACACTTAAAAATATGAGAGAGGCCTGTCATTTTCATCATAGGTACACTTCAACTATGACAGACAAAATGAGAAAAAAAATCCAGAAAATCACATTGTAGGATTTTTAATTAATTTATTTGCAAATTATGGTGGAAAATAAGTATTTGGTCACCTACAAACAAGCAAGATTTCTGGCTCTCACAGACCTGTAACTTCTTCTTTAAGAGGCTCCTCTGTCCTCCACTCGTTACCTGTATTAATGGCACCTGTTTGAACTTGTTATCAGTATAAAATACACCTGTCCACAACCTCAAACAGTCACACTCCAAACTCCACTATGGCCAAGGCCAAAGAGCTGTCAAAGGACACCAGAAACAAAATTGTAGACCTGCACCAGGCTGGGAAGACTGAATCTGCAATAGGTAAGCAGCTTGGTTTGAAGAAATCAACTGTGGGAGCAATTATTAGGAAATGGAAGACATACAAGACCACTGATAATCTCCCTCGATCTGGGGCTCCACGCAAGATCTCACCCCGTGGGGTCAAAATGATAACAAGAACGGTGAGCAAAAATCCCAGAACCACATGGGGGGACCTAGTGAATGACCTGCAGAGAGCTTGGACCAAAGTAACAAAGCCTACCATCAGTAACACACTACGCCGCCAGGGACTCAAATCCTGCAGTGCCAGACGTGTCCCCCTGCTTAAGCCAGTACATGTCCAGGCCCGTCTGAAGTTTGCTAGAGAGCATTTGGATGATCCAGAAGAAGATTGGGAGAATGTCATATGGTCAGATGAAACCAAAATATAACTTTTTGGTAAAAACTCAACTCGTCGTGTTTGGAGGACAAAGAATGCTGAGTTGCATCCAAAGAACATCATACCTACTGTGAAGCATGGGGTGGAAACATCATGCTTTGGGGCTGTTTTTCTGCAAAGGGACCAGGACGACTGATCCGTGTAAAGGAAAGAATGAATGGGGCCATGTATCATGAGATTTTGAGTGAAAACCTCCTTCCATCAGCAAACACACCGCCCAGGCAACGAAGGAGTGGCTTCGTAAGAAGCATTTCCAGGTCCTGGAGTGGCCTAGCCAGTCTCCAGATCTCAACCCCATAGAAAATCTTTGGAGGGAGTTGAAAGTCCATGTTGCCCAGCAACAGCCTCAAAACATCACTGCTCTAGAGGAGATCTGCATGGAGGAATGGGCCAAAATACCAGCAACAGTGTGTGAAAACCTTGTGAAGACTTACAGAAAACGTTTGACCTCTGTCATTGCCAACAAAGGGTATATAACAAAGTATTGAGATAAACTTTTGTTATTGACCAAATACTTATTTTCCACCATAATTTGCAAATAAATTCATAAAAAATCCTACAATGTGATTTTCTGGATTTTTGTCCCTCATTTTGTCATAGTTGAAGTGTACCTATGATGAAAATTACAGGCCTCTCATCTTTTTAAGTGGGAGAACTTGCACAATTGGTGGCTGACTAAATACTTTTTTTGCCCCACTGTACTGACACAGAGTGGCATGGTTTTGTTCGCTAGGATGCTTTCTCCGGGGTGATTACATTCAGCCTCTTGCGGATTTAAGGACATTTGTGAAAAACAGAGAGATGAAAAATAAATTATTTTATATGTTTTTGTCTCTTTTTCTTAGATTTCTTTTGGGGGAAAGCCTAGCTTTCCTTGGGATCCATGAATATACACAACTGGCTTCATGAAGTGTAACACATCTCCTTCGTATAGAGTTGATCAGGCTGTTGATTGTGGCCTGTGGAATTATTTATTTGTATTTTTTTTCACCTTTATTTAATCAGGTATGCCAGTTGACAAGTTCTCATTTACAACTGCGATCTGGCCAAGATATAGCAAAGCAGTGCAACAAAAACAACACAGAGTTACACATGGGATAAACAAACATACAGTCAATAACACAATAGAAAAATCTGTATACAGTGTGTGCAAATTAAGTAAGGAGGTAAAGGCAATAAATAGGCCAATAGTGGTGAAGTAATTACAATTTAGCAATTTACACTGGAGTGATATATGTGCAGATGAGGATGTGCAGGTAGAAATACTGGTTTGCAAAATAGCAGAAAAACCAAAGTTAGAGAGTTTGCTAAGTAGAGTGTTGGAGGCTATTTTGTAAATGACATCTCTGAAGTCAAGGATCAGTAGGATAGACAGTTTTACTATTGTATATGTTTGACAGCATGAGTGAAGGAGGCTTTGTTGCGAAATAGGACGCCAATTCTCAATTTAACTTTGGATTGGAGATGCTTAATGTGAGTCTGGAAGGAGAGTTTACAGTCTAGCCAGACACCTAGGTATTTATAGTTGTCCAGATATTTTTTTGTCCCACTCATCTTCAATGACTGTGCGAAGTTGTTGGATATTGGCAGGAACTGGAACGCGTTGTCGTTCACTTCGATCAAGAGCATCCTAAACATGCCCAATGGGTAACATCTCTGGTGAGTATGCAGGCCATGGAAGAACTTAGACATTTTCAGCTTCCAGCAATTGTGTACAGATCCTTGCGACATGGGGTCATGCATTATCGTGCTGAAACATGAGGTGGTGGTGGTGGATGAATGGCATGACAATGGGGAACTCTGTTAAAAATGTTGCCATCAGCAAACCGCTCACCCCCACGTTGCAATACACAATGTCTGCCATCTGCCCAGTACTGTTGAAACCGGGATTCATTCGTGAAGAGCACACTTGTCCAGCGTGCCAGTGGCCATCGAAGATGAGCATTTGCCGCTGAAGTCAGTTACAACACCAAACTGCAGTCAGGTTAAGCCCATGGTGAGGATGACGAGCACGCAGATGAGCTTCCCTAAGATGGTTTCAGACAGTTTGTGCAGAAATTTTTTGGTTGTGCAAACCCACAGATTTTCATCAACTGTGCGGGTGGCTGGTCTCAGATGATCCCGCAGGTTAAGAAGCCAGATGTGGAGGTCCTGGGCTGCCAGGTTTACACATAGTCTGCTGTTGTGAGGCCGGTTGGGCGAACTGCCAAATTCTCTAAAACGACATTGGAGGCGTCTTATGGTAGAGACATTCCTGCAGTCAGCATGCCAATTGCACGATCCCTCAAAACTTGAGACATCTGTGGCATTGTGTTGTGTGACAAAACTGCACATTTTAGAGTTGCCTTTTATTGTCCCCTGCACAAGGTGCACCTGTGCAAAGATAATGTCATTTAATAATCTTCTTGATATGCCATACCTGTCAAATGGATGGATTATCTTGGCAAACGAGAAATGCTCACTAACAGGGATGTAAACAAAATCTGGAACATTTCTGGGATATTTTATTTCAGCTCATGAATCATGGGACTAACACTTTACATGTTGTGTTTATATTTTTGTTCAGTATCTATGGTTGGGTTGTCGTTAGTCAAATACACACAGGTGAACAACTAAGGAGACAGCGTACCCAAAATGCACTGTGATGACTGCAGAGCCAAGTGGAGCAGAAAGAATGCATCCATTTGAGTGTTTTTCCTGTACATGGTTGGGTCTGTCATTAGTCAGATACACACAGATGTATCATATACAAAGCATGTACTGTATTACTTGAGGATTAATGTCTGTTAACGTGCAGGGATTGATGCTAACAGAGGTCGTATGTTTTTGATTCATTTATATGTGAAGTGGACAAGTCACTGCCCCCAATATAATGGGTTTCAGAGATAGCACTTATCACTGTGGATATTCAGAATCACAATACCAGACTGACTCAGCCCTTTGTGTTATTTCATAGCAGTCCAGCCCTTCATGGGCTCGGTTCGCCCACATGGGAGTGATTGCTGGACCTGAAGCTCTGTTCAGTTCCAGACCTGTGAGTGGTGCTAACCCCGTGCCTCCCAAAAGTCCCTGGCAGGCGCCAGTAGCTCCCCAAACACATGAAAGAGAAGTAGAGCTGTTGAAAGTAAACAAATTAACCATTGGCTTTTTTACGTGGAGCAGTTTTGCATGCATTTCATTTTTTTTGGATGCAAAAGCACCTGTGGGCATAACCCACCTGGATACAAAGAGCATTCAGTATGTGTTTGAAGTGATTTCCATTAGACCAATACGGCGCTGGGTTAGAAAAAAATACCTGCAGAGTGGCTAGAATGTGTTAGTGCAGGAGTTCACAGGAGAAATCATTTAAAGAGGTTTTTAAATGTGTCTGTAAAATGAAGTACCGCCCGCAAGACTTATTTATACGATACTTCTCTGAGGTAGTCTCAAACGACTCAAACATCAACTACAGTAGCACTACTAAGTTTTGTATGTGTTGTTTTTCCAATGAAATACAATCATGCCCACAGTTCAAGTGCATGTAATAACAATGCCATGTGCGGTAGACTGAAGATGTACTGTACGTTGTCCCCTGTGTAATGATTAGACCCAGTGACTGGATCAAACACATGCAATTCACCCGCTCCTATGGACTGATGGGACGATTTGCTTTGCTAATTTCCTGTTGAAAGACAAAACTGTGCAATGCATACCTACATTATCATCCTCCATTTCTCTCCTATTCATCTGGAAACACACACATATATATTTATTGCTCTCATACGACATTGTCTCAGACATTGTAGCTGTTACAGTGCAGAGGGACTGTGAGGGGGAAAGAAATAGAGAACAAGAGAGAAAGAAAGAGAAGCCTAAAGAGAGAGACTGAGAGAAAGAGTCAGCCTAAACAAATTCAGTTGGAAAGGTCAGAGATATTCAAGACAGAGACAGAAACACAGGTATGTGATGTATCTAGAACACGCACATGTTTTCCCAGCCTTCCCTTTCTTTCTCCTGCATGTTATCGTGCGGAGTGCGAACGGCCATGTGTCCTGAGCTTCACGCTCTCCCAGACTCCCGCCAACCCATACTGACCCCCCTCCGACCCCCCCTGGAAACCCATTGCTCACTGCTGTCCTGAGACCTGTCCCCCGGCCCTAATGAGCCTTTTTAGTAACCCGGCACCTATCACGTGGAGCCAAGCGCTCTCCAGGAGACAAATCGGACACAGAAACCATATACACAGTCCCACAGACTCCTCAACCAGAGGGCGGTTAATAGGCGCCACCCCCATTGCTCAAACCTCCTTTCCCCACGCCCAGAAAAATTGTCACAAGGAGATTTCAGGAATGTGCTGATTTTTAAATGGATAGACTGTGGGATCTATGACCTGCTGGGATCAGTATGGGAACTGACCACTGCATGGGAACAGTCACAACAACGCAAAGATAAAACACCATAGAATCTAAAGGCCAGATAGAACATACCAAAAACATCATAATGTTTGAAAAGTATATGGTTCCAAGAGCATGTGTTTAGTGTTCTCATGAGCAGCCTTTTCCATGTGATCGGGTTTGTCGGATTGTGTGAACAACTCAACCCAAAAATGGAGTCCTGTCAATCATGCTCTGTTTTGGACGTTCTCGACCCAGAACCTCTGTTCTCCCGTTATTGAGCCATCACATTTATTGGAAAACCATGAGAGGGGCTTATTTGGAGACAGACGACTTGTGTTAATCACGATTTCACGATGTGGTTCAGGACATGACTCTAGCACGTTTCCGACCTGACTGGGCTCCACAGATGAGATCCTCTAGTAGGCGCTCCACTGGGCCCCGGTCCAGGGGTATCTAAATATATCCACACCAAGCATTCATCCATCAGAAAGCCTTGGCTCTCCACTTCACTGGCTGACATATGAGTGACATATGAGTGCCCCCCGCCCCCAGGACTTCAAAGCAGGCTAAGATGTCAGGGAGAGCTGCGGGGAGCATGCCATAAATGAGAGTATTAAGGTTGGAAATTGGCAGGGACATACCACATCTCCTCTCCTCACATCTCCTCTCCTCCACCGCTTATGGAGTACACTATCTCTCCTCATCCTCACCTTGTTCTGTTGTGCGTGAGAGAGAGAGAGAGAGAGAGAGAGAGAGAGAGAGAGAGAGAGAGAGAGAGAGAGAGAGAGAGAGAGAACACCTACAAGAGACCCAGGTCACAGGGTCGTTGACATGCACAGGGGAGTTGATGGTGGCTATGACGTTAATGTCTGTTCTGCACCAAGTAACCTTGGTCTCTTAGAGAGTTAAGTGTTAACGTAAAATATGCCAAAAATGCCAAGCCTTGATCTGTCAGTGTGAAAAATGGCCGACCTGTCTGCGGGACATTGTGGTTTATGGAGGCCGCCTCATTAATCTCCTGTGACTGATTCCCAGGCTGTGCACCGCTCTTATACCCAAACCCAACACACATGTACCAGGGCAGGGCTCTTCCAGGGGAGAGGGGAGAAGGAGAAATGAGAAGGAGAAATGGGAGAAGGGGAAGGAGAGAAAGGATAGGAGAGAAGGGGAAGTTGAGGCTTGCCTTTACTGTGCTCCCACTCTCCATTTCTGCCTCTCTACCTCCCTCACCAACCAACCCCCACCAAAAATACTTTGGCATCCACTTATTCCCTTGAAATAAAAAAAGTATGGCCCATATGGAGCTGACTTGAGAGGCAGATTTGAACACACTAGTTCTCCAACTTTCTGTTCTCTCGAGTTTGAACTGTGATTCGAATGTGAGAGGTCGAAGCATTTTGACTTCTCAAATCGAATTTTATTTGTCACATACACATGATTAGCAGATGTTAATGCGAGTGTAGCGAAATGCTTGTGCTTCTAGTTCCGACCATGCAGTAATATCTAACAAGTAATCTAACAATTTCACAACAACCAACTTATACACACAAGTGTAAAGGAATGAATAAGAATATTTACATAAAAATATATGGATGAGCGATGGCCGAACGGCATAGGCAAGCAGCAGTAGATGGTATGAAGTACAGTATATACATATGAGATGAGTAATGTAGGGTATGTAAGCATTATACACTGCTCAAAAAAATAAAGGGAACACTAAAATAACACATCCTAGATCTGAATGAATGAAATATTCTTATTAAATACTTTTTTCTTTACATAGTTGAATGTGCTGACAACAAAATCACACAAAAATTATCAATGGAAATCAAATGTATCAACCCATGGAGGTCTGGATTTGGAGTCACACTCAAAATTATAGTGGAAAACCACACTACAGGCTGATCCAACTTTGATGTAATGTCCTTAAAACAAGTGAAAATGAGGCTCAGTAGTGTGTGTGGCCTCCACGTGCCTGTATGACCTCCCTACAACGCCTGGGCATGCTCCTGATGAGATGGCGGATGGTCTCCTGAGGGATCTCCTCCCAGACCTGGACTAAAGCATCCGCCAACTCCTGGACAGTCTGTGGTGCAATGTGGCGTTGGTGGATGGAGCGAGACATGATGTCCCAGATGTGCTCAATTGAATTCAGGTCTGGGGAACGGGCGGGCCAGTCCATAGCATCAATGCCTTCCTCTTGCAGGAACTGCTGACACACTCCAGTCACATGAGGTCTAGCATTGTCTTGCATTAGGAGGAACCCAGGGCCAACCGCACCAGCATATTGTCTCACAAGGGGTCTGAGGATCTCATCTCGGTACCTAATGGCAGTCAGGCTACCTCTGGCGAGCACATGGAGGGCTGTGCGGCCCCCCAAAGAAATGCCACCCCACACCATGACTGACCCACCGTCAAACCGGTCATGCTGGAGGATGTTGCAGGCAGCAGAACGTTCTCCACGGCGTCTCCAGACTGTCACGTCTGTCACATGTGCTCAGTGTGAACCTGCTTTCATCTGTGAAGAGCACAGGGTGCCAGTGGCGAATTTGCCAATCTTGGTGTTCTCTGGCAAATGCCAAACGTCCTGCACGGTGTTGGGCTGTAAGCACAACCCCCAACCCCTGTGGACGTCGGGCCCTCATACCACCCTCATGGAGTCTGTTTCTGACCATTTGAGCAGACACATGCACATTTGTGGCCTGCTAGAGGTCATTTTGCAGGGCTCTGGCAGTGCTCCTCCTGCTCCTCCTTGCAAAGAGGCGGAGGTAGCGGTCCTGCTGCTGGGTTGTTGTTCTCCTACGGCCTCCTCCACGTCTCCTGATGTACTGGCCTGTCTCCTGGTAGCGCCTCCATGCTCTGGACACTACGCTAACAGACACAGCAAACCGTCTTGCCACAGCTCGCATTGATGTGCCATCCTGGATGAGCTGCACTACCTGAGCCACTTGTGTGGGTTGTAGACTCCGTCTCATGCTACCACTAGAGTGAAAGCACCGCCAGCATTCAAAGTGACCAAAACATCACAAAGTAATTGTTGTTGGCAACAGCAAAGTAAGTTTAACTACAAAGTGTATGAATGTGAATAAACTTTGATGTCAGAACATACGTCAGCAACTATGTGCAACCATATGCTTTCTCCTGTAGCTTTACATTTTTAGCTGTGCCAGGTTTTTATCTCTGGTTAATGCTGGGTGGGTAGTTCTGGCCCTGTGAAAACTGATAGTGAATGTTACAGCAGTCAAGACGAGGAAAAGAAGAGGTCGTAAGAGTTTTTTCAAAGGAGTGCAAAGGACTGTAAGTAAGGTACAACCCGCACACCACCCCTGGAAAACTGGAAGGCAAATTGTGGTGCTTTCCGCTTAGACGTCATTCATTTAGATGTCTTTCATTTCATCTCCGTCATGGGTCATGACGTTGTGTTCCATGTGTTAAGACTTTGTTTGGTGCTTTCATGATCATGGCAGGGGAGTGACAGCCATGAACAGACAGACAGGCAGCGAGGTAGAGAGAGGCCACAAACCAACAGGTAAAGCTCATGAGAAGTGCCTCTCCAAGCTCATAGATTTCATAGACTGATGATCTGTCATAATATAGGATCTCTGATGAAATGATAGCAGCTTATGTCTAAAGGGTGTATTGCACGTGTTAACTTCATGTAGGAGGAAGGCAGCCGAGATATTTTATTTTTGATAATTGTGTAGTGGAGATTGATTTTCAGTTTGACCGTTTCATGCTTTTTTTTCAACGTGTAATAACTGTATTATAAATTGGAAATATGAAGTTACATTTCAAACCATAACAGTATGTACAGAAGCAGTAGTAACAACCTGACATAGCGGAAGTTTAAAAAAATACTATCATTTGCAGAGAATAAGGACAATAATGATTGTTTAATTGAACGTACGGTCCCCCTTGGCCTTTGCAGATTTTGTCTGTATCATTTTGTCAACAGTCACTAGAAATTAGCCCCCCCCTTATGGAGAAGTCAATCGCCTCTTCAAATTCATTGTGGTGACATTGAAGCTCCACTGGATATGCTGAATGCACAACTTCTCCAACCAGAGCGCTTTCAGTCGTGTAATATTATCTCAAGACCGCGTGATGATATTACTTAAAAATATGACATTGAATTGACATTTTCTATGACTCATTGCCACTTTATGTTTTGAATCATAATTAATGATTGCTTAAGGGGATGGAATGGTCACCACAGTAAATGTGAGGCATTATAAAATGCTTCGATTTTGGTTGTTTTTCCAATGTTCCATGTTCCAATTAAATGTTTCCTGAGATTTTTTTCATGATCATTTAATTTCAATGTTCCATGTTTCACCCATAGATACCCCTTGTGAAAATAATATATAATACATACATTAATTAAAGCTAATGAGAAATCCTGTAATATGATAACAAATGATCAAATAAATAGTCACCTCAAACGTCCCGCAAACAAGTATTGATGGCCAACTCTGAATTATATTCTAATAACTCAGCTGCATACTTGCATAGCATCCACTTGTTTATTATTTTTTTTAAATTTCTGCTAATTTCAACTCCATTTAACAAGTATCATTAGTGCCATTAAGAATATCCCTGGATATATATTTTGTAGTGTCTGTGCATGATTAGTATTCGTTATGTGAGCCTACAGAGTCTGGTTGAACACAATTGTGTCTATAAAAGGGTGCCATTGATAATGACTTTGAACAGTTTTTATATTCATTTTCAGGCCAATGATTTAAAGTGTTCATTTAGTTGAGGACCCAACTCATAAAAATAAGTTATTTCATTTCATTTTTCTAATGCCTTTCTATTATTGGCTCAGCATATGGCTAACCTTTCTCTTTGGACCTACTATATTATTTTTCTCTCTATAAATATGTTATTTTTCTCCCCTTATATTTCCCAAGACTAAAATATCCTTTCCAGACAGAACATTCCCGATCAGCAGTTCATAAAAAGTCATTGGAAATAGGAGGGAAAAAGGAAAATATTTTGTGAAGACAACATATGCATAAAAGATCTTGCACACCCAGTCGGCACAATCACAGACAACAAATAAAATAAAATAAAATTGTATTTGTCAGGTGTGGACCTTACCTTGAAATGCTTACTTACAAGCCCTTAACCAATAATGCAGTTTTAAGAAAATAGAGTTAAGAAAATATTCACTAAATAAACTAAACTTTTTTTTAAAGTAACACAATAAAATAACATTGAGGCTATATCAAATCACATTTTATTTGTCACATGCACAGAATACAACAGGTGTAGACCTTACCGTGAAATGCTTACTTACAAGACCTTAACCAACAATGCAGTTCAAGAAATATTTACTAAATAAAGTAAAGTATTTTTTAAAATCAAAAGTAACACGATAAAATACATAACAATAGCGAGGCTATATGCAGGGGGTAGACGGTGTTAAGGAGGTAGGTGTGAGCCATGACCAGCCTTTCAAAGCACTTCATGGCTACCGACGTGAGTGCTACGGGGCGGTAGTGATTTAGGCAGATTACCTTCACTTTCTTGGGCACAGGGACTATGGTGGTCTGCTTGAAACATGTAGGTCTTACAGACTCAGTCTGAGAGAGGTTGAAAATGTCAGTGAAGACACTTGCAAGTTGGTCCACGCATGCTCTGAGTACACATCCTGGTAATCCGTCTGGCCCCGCGACCTTGTGAATGTTGAACTGTTTAAAGGTCTTGCTCACATCGGCTATGGAGAGCGAGATCACACAGACATCCAGAACAGCTGGTGCTCTCATGCATGCTTCGATGTTGCTTGCCATCTTAGTGAGCATAAAAGGCATTTAGCCCATCTGGTAGGCTCGCATATCTGGGCAGCTGGGCAACAATAGTATGATGGAGGTTTTAGAGTAGTATGAGTGTGTTATTGATAAGAACAAGCTTCTTAAATAATATACCATCAGTCAACATATCGTAAATTAAGAGCCAATGTGACAACTAGCATATCTTCAACTAAATAAATCTTATTTCCAATCATAAAATGCCAGACAACAACAAGCTGTGAAGTTTCCAGCATAATAATTAGGGCCCTTGCTTTCATTAGTAATTGCAGCGTCAGCCTGCCCCAGTGCGTAATTCTGTTCAAGGAATGAAGAGAAGAGTCCCTGCTACTGTCTCGGCGATAGAGACTAAGTTGAACCCATCACGATCACCTCAACTCTCCCCACAAACAGATGGTAGCATCTACCTCCTGCCAAGTTTACTGGGAGGAGAATGTGTGTGTGTGTGTGTTTGCGTAAGCGTGTGTATGTGCACCCACGCGTACACACACAGCACTAACAAAACTTTTAAAATCTCATCACTCGCCGCTCTGCTATTCATCTTGTCAGCCCAAAAATAAATATGATTGTATGTCACCTCAATCAGAGGAACTCATCCTCTCTCAGAAGCAGATATCAGAGAGAGCGAGAGAGGAATGTTAGTTGCTACTTTTGCTACTTCTTATATATTCCCTGCCAAATATGTATCCAACAGAATATGTTTGGCAACCTTAGCATGCCATACAGTAACAGAGTGAATCAAATGCACACCATACACTGACAGAGAGTGGGGGAATTCATCACAGTCGAAGCAACCAACCACTCTGTCATCCTAAGCTCTCCACAGTTTGTCCTGCAAATGTACAGTTGAGCACAGTTGTTCGTCAATCTCGATCTTCAATTTCAACCGATGAACAAATCACACAAAAGAGTAGCGGGTCCCGTCTGCTCAGACGAGATCTTTGGGGTTTGTCTTAAACTCTTCCATGTTTCCCAACTATCATTGTTGGGAATTAGCAGTGGCCAATTACCCCAAGAGACAATGGAGGAGTTTGAATCTCTTCCACGGGGCGAGGTCTATAACCAGACTACTGATAAGTCAAACCATGCGTGTCCACAGATCCTCACGGGGCCCATGTGGACGCCGTCAATAACGCTGTTGTTGGTTTTAGAGATTCGGGAAAAAGAAGAAACACGTTATTGTAATGAAAAACAACAATACTCACATTTCCAGAGATGGGTGAGGGTTACTTCAGTGTGCTATTAAGGCCCCCCCCCAAAAAAAGAGGTTAAAAAGATGATAAAGAAAAGCAGGACAAAGCTGAGTCATGATGGAGGCAGGCAGGCGAGGCCTGCGACGTGTGGGTCCTGACTACAGCTGTCACAGTGAAATCAAAGCCTTGGGGAGGAAGTGTTCACATCAAAGGAGAAATTGGGGAAATATGGAGAAGAATTCCTGTCGTGTCCCATTGTTGCCATAAGGAATGAGGTCTGGCACACGGCCCTGGAATTCTTTTGACTCAAGCAGTTAAAGATATGTTACCCATACCTACCTATGTTGTGTTGCGTTCTGTTGTGAGTTAAAATACTGACAGAGTGTCTGAAAAACAAAACACCCACCATGTTGGCGAGCAAACGTGTAACGGCTTGAGGACGCCATTCATAAAAGTGTTCTAGGTTACAGAAACCTCTCTCTCTATCCCCAACTCTCTTGACTATTCCATCCTCCCAATCTTTCTCTTATATCCAGCTCCGGGTACAACATATCCATGTGGTTGCCGGCAACGTTCACCCAGGAAGCTCAATCAGTAGCCGATCCGGGCTTTTTCCTTATTTTTTGTAATTAGGTCTTAGGCCTTTTGTGGGGTAAGCCGCATGCCTTCTGGCCGAGAAGACACTCTGAGAGAGGATTTGTGGTCCGCGAAGCCTGGGCTGGAAAGAACAACTGTCTACTGAAGCCAGCAGCCTGCCCCTTTCTATCTCTCTAATTCGGCACATGCCATGTGCTGTGACGGAGTGTGCAGACAGGATGCTGCTTGGGCACGGCATGTGGATGGCCAACCCGTCACCACGGCCATGTGGAGCCCAACGCAGGGTCCAGCGACCAGACCAGAGCAGAGACAGGCCTCTAGAGGCCACAGAATATCTCCTGGCTGGAAGGATATGGCAGCCGTCTGGAGCCTCATGGTCAAGTGGCCTGGGAGACGAGCTGCGTTCAGAGCCAGTCTCATTTCCCAATGCAAAGCTCACAGTATCTCAGAAATGACCACACACACGCACAAAGAGATACACAAGCGCACACACACACACATACACACTGGCTGTGAGTTGTCCTTTGGCTTTGAGAGAAAACTATTTCCCAGCATCATTGCCCTTTGAGAGTAAACTCAGTTTATTCAGAATCTGTGAATTGGCAGGGTTCTGAAAGGAGACATTGTGCAGTAACAGAGAAAGGTTAGCATTTAGTAATTTGCCAATTGACCTCGCAGTTTCATTTTTGCAATGTTGCCATTTTATTATGCAATAGCGATCTCTTATTTTCCAATGTGGAAAGTTATGCGATACCTATCTTTTATAGTGAAATAACCATACTCGCTACTAATGTCAAAACGCTGCGGTGTGGCATAGATTCCGTCTCAACTAGTTGAATGAGAAATTTACTCAATTCTAAACCCAACTCTGTGTTTTTCATGGCATGAAACTGGAGGGTCACTGGTTGTCAAAACAGATTTCCCGTCATATGTATTTCACCCTGGAAAACAAAGTTACTTGAAATCACAATAAGTTACTGTTGACTTTTCAAGTGTATCTCTGTGTAAACAGATGCGCATAAATTGGGGGTGAATTTATTGTTGTGGAGATAATATTCATAGATTCATGGCTCAGAACAATAGATTGAAAGCAGCTTTTTGTTGAGTTTTTGGGAGCAACATGCTGATCTTCTATGCTCTTTTCAAAAGGGGTTTAAGCCTTTTCGTGTAGGTAAAACATGAATCTGATCACATCAGTAGACCAGGACCTCAAGATAAAATACTGCTTTTGATCCTCATGATAGGCCTGATTTAGACACGCAAGCCTGTGGAATCTTGGTCCGTACTGATAAGTAATTGAATAGCTTTATAGGAAAAAGTCATTCGTGAATTGCGATGGAATTTGGGCATGTTTAAAAAAAAATGTATTTAAATGTATTTGGGTCCATCTTCCGTCTCTGAACTAATACCTTAATGACTTTACATAAAATGTACCATTATGATAACACTGTGCCACCAATAGGACTAGTAACACTAAAGACGGTAACATCAATGACACATTTTAGGTAATTGAGAAATTTCATAGGCCACAAATGGTCAAATCTGAGATCATTAACCCTTTAAAAATGATTTACTAAAGTGATATGATTAATAATTTTGCTCACATTTAAATTGAGTAACACCGATGACACTTCTTATTTAGACAGCATCTGCATCTGTGGGCATGTATGTTTCTGACGGACGAGCCCCTGACATCTCTCCACTTTGTCAGGTGTTATTTGAGCAATCCGTACTCGTTGGTCCTGGGGGTCTCCGTTCCTATCCAAACACTTTCATCACCTCGCTCTCAGTCTGTGACTGGACAAGGCAGGATATAGCACCGCATGCCTCATCCATCTTTAGCAGTCCCATCCTGTCCCCCCCCCACCCCCCCAAAAAAAAAACAGAAAGAGGCGGATGGGCTCCCCGTTCCCCCGTTCACTCACCCCACTCCCTCACCTTGAGAAACTTCTCTCCAGACCTTACCATGGATGGCTGCTCATCCTCCACACCCTCGCCCGGCCCTCGCCTCGGTCTCAGAATCAACACGTTTCACTGCGCTGACAGATGGTTCACACAAAGCTACTCGAGAACATCCACTCATACTCATAGTTCACATTAATGATGACATCCTATTTTTTTCCTTCTCTTCAAGCCTGGCAGAAAAATAATTTACTATATGGATTTCTTTGGTTAAAAAAAAATAGATATGTATAGCATGGTTCAGGATTTTTTTCTGGAGGTCTTCCAATCGTGTCTCTAGCTCCCGATCAAGACGTCCAATCCGTGGCTAGCGGAGTTCAGATATCATCCCGATCTTGACTGATGTTCTGGCCGAGGACGGCTAAGTCACAGTGTAAGCTCATCACAGAGCATTATCCACTTCAGCTGACCTGACCACCGTGGAGCCTGGATCCAATAGAGCCTCTAGACACTAGCAAGCCCTCTTCAAGCTAATCTCTTTGGGAATAAGGGATTACAGGCAACACTAATGGCTAATCCACTGCACTTTGTAACCCGCTGAGCAGAGCCAACAGTTTAGGGCAGACTGGGTTTCCCTTCCTGCTGCTGGTCTGTCTGGGAATCTTCACATTGCTGTGTGTGTGTGGTGCATAGCGGTGGACTGAACCTGACTCTACAGTACATGTAGAGTACAAAAAAACAAACAGAACAGGACTGTAAGGCTGCGTTTACACAGGCAGACCAAATCTGATCTTTTTCCACTAATTGGTCTTTTGACCAATCAGAACAGCTCTTTTGCACATGATCAGAATTGGGCTGCCAGTGGAAACACTTCCAAAAAAATACTTTCCGCGTTCACGTGCTAGTAGGAACTAGGAAACTCGTACATTTCTGACTTGCTATCTGGTTGTAGTTATACACGTTCAACCAGTTAGCAAGTCGTAAATGTCAGTTTCCTAGTTCCGACTAGTGTGTGAACGCGGCAACTGACTTGGTGGGAGGGAGTGCATTTATACGTCATGTAATTTCTACCTTTTGACAGACTTATTAATTAGACCATTTTCATATCCATGGGTCTGTAATTGATCATGATCCTTACATATAAGATGTTTATCAAGATAGGCTAACACTTCAAATGTATTATGTGTAGGAAAGAACTTCTGATGAGAGTGTAACCTTGCATTCCGACACTCATATTCATTACTCCATATTCTCTGAACTTCTTCCTTGAACTCCCAGAAGTTCTTTAAGTTCTACCTCCAGACTACAGATGGCACTATTGCATCAGTCACTATTGGACAGTGTCTCCGTGTCAATGCATTGAGCTGATCATTCACACATCATTCGGCTTGACAATGAGCCTTTATGGACCATTTACAGGCATTTAATTACCCTCACCACAAGAACAGACCTAGTTGCCTGGGTCAGCAAGTAAATTACATCCTCTCTTCAAAGGTGTCATTTACCTTCAGCGAATCCTGTAAAAGTGACCACTATCAGATTATGCTCAGAAAAAGTCCCCTGGCTTTCATTGGTTCTGCTAGATTGGTGTTCAAAATCAAAGGCAGACACGTCATACACTGACCAGGGTATTAAAAACTGGGGGGAAAATGGCTTTCTCCACGTCGGCTTAGAGCACCGCGACCTCTTTAAATCCCAAAGCTGTCCAAAAAAGGCAATAAACTCAACGCTCAACTTTTCCATCAGTCTGCGAGTTGAAATTATGAGACAATTGCTGCGACTTAATAAACAAAAAGCGATCGAAGTACCAGCTGACCCTGCACGGGTGAGCGAGAAACAAGACATTCATTTGGACCAGCCCGGGTCCGACAATCACAAATGAGTGTGGTATAGGAAACCAGACCTCCTTTTCACAGCATTAATATCTATTTTTTCCCCTTCAGTTATAAACGTTCCCAGTGGTGTAAAGTACTTAAGTAAAAATACTTTTAAGTACTCCTTAAGTAGTTTTTTTGGGGTATCTGTACTTTACTATTTATATTTGACAACTTTTACATTTGCCCTGACACCCAAAAGTACTCGTTACATTTTTAATGCTTAGCAGGACAAGACAATTGTCTAATTCACACACATCAAGAGAACATCCCTGGTCATCCCTACTGCCTCAGAATTGGCAGACTCACAAAACACAATTGCTTCATTTGTAAATTATGTCCGAGTGTTGAACTGTGACCCTGGCTATCCGTAAATAAATAAAAAACAAGAAAAGGGCGTCGTCTGGTTTGCTTAATATAAGACATTTTAAATTATTATTATTTTTGATACTTAAGTACATTTAAACCCAAATGTTTTTGGACTTTACCTCAAGTAGTATTTCACTGGGTGACTTCTACTTGAGTCATTTTATTTCAAGGTATCTTTACTTTTAAGTATGAAAATTAGATACTTTTCCCACCACTGAACGTTCTCAGAGTCATGAATTTGATTTGTCTGTGTTTTTTAATTACTGGCAGCCAGTCCGTGTGCTCTGGGTCTCCCTAAACTGAAATGACAGAGGTGATCTCCCGCGCCACCGAGCGTTGCAGTTACAGAGCCCTTATGGTGTCTGGGTAATTGAAGGGCGGGATTCACAGCTGGATCCAGTGTGAGAAGCAAAGGCCTTTAGCCTCGCTGCTAACCGTTTAATGACACCTCTCCCGCTCACTGGAAAATGGTTTAAGCAGACTGCTCTAGTGTTGCTGATTGCTCTGCTGTTGCTACTGGTGGGGTAGAGTGGTTAGAGTGGCTGGGGCTCAATCACCATAAGTTCAGAGAAAGCTTACAGAGAGGATTTTATCATTATTATCATCATAAAAGTAATGAATCCGCCGTTATCATTAACAGTTGAGCCAATGTACTGATAAGATTGGTCCTATACACAAAACCTAATAGGACCCAGGAAAAACCAAAAAGACCAACCCACTGAAATGAGAAAATTTGCTCCAGACAACAAACAATTCAAACCTTTATTAAGACATCTGGATGGACTGACAGAGAAAAAAAAACTATAGTTAAGATAAAAAACATTTGATTTTATTTCATTTACAGACGAGGGCCTAGCTGCATACAGACGGACCTGTCTCGGGCCTCTCATTAGCATTTATTACAGCCTCTTCTCTACTCACACCTCAGTCCCTGATCACAATGCGGGAGCATCCTCTACCTGTCCTACATCTCAAATGTCACCCTATATCTCATATAGTGCACAATATTTGCTCAGATTGGGCTTGGGTTAAAAGTACTGCACTATATAGGGCTCCAGTCCTGCTTTAAATCATCTAATAACAGGGGGAGGGGAGGTGGTGGTCGAGTCTGGGGGGGTGCACAGCATTGAGCCAACAGAGCTGCTATGTTGAGCCATGTAGAATAGGGTAGGGGGGTAAGAGTTGGGGTGGGGCCTAGGACATGGTGATGGACTCCAGCATCTCCTCCACGGCCTTCACGGAGCATTTGTTCTCCTTTGTCCCGCGACCGGCCAGCTGCATGACAGAGAGAAGAGAAAAAAACATCGACTCTTCACATCTTTTTAAGAGACCAAAGCACAGGGCTGGCTGAAGGAGAGCCAGCCAAGCCAAAACACTAGCGCACACTTAATGTCACGATAACCTCATAGCCCCATATCACGCTCCACCACATCAGGTCGAAACAGACTAAACAAAACAAAGTATACCACACATTGGGAACACCTTCCGAATATCGAGTTGCCCTCAGAACAGCCTCAATTCGTCGGGGTATGGACTCTACAAGTTGTTGAAAGCGTTCCAAAGGGATGCTGGCCCATGTTGACTCCAATGCTTCCCACAGTTGTGTCAAGTTGGCTGGATGTCCTTTGAACAATTCTTGATTCACACGGGAAACTGATGAGCATGAAAAACCCAGCAGCCTAACAGTTCTTGACACAGACCGGTGCGGCTGGCACCTACTACCGTACCCCGTTCATAGTCACTTAAATCTTGTCTTGCACATTTATCCTCAATGACACACACACAATCCATGTCTCAATTATCTCAATGCTTAAAAAACATTCTTTAACCTGTCTCCTCCCTATCATCTACACAGATTGAAGTCGATTTAACAGGTGACATCAATAAGAGATCATAGCCTTCACCTGGATTCACCTGGTCAGTCTGTCATGGAAAGCAGGTGTTCTTAATGTTTTGTATACTCAGTGTATATAACTCCACAGCATAATGGGGCAACGTTGGAATGTCACATCAGCAGCCTGACAAACCTAGAATGATAACTTGACAGAAACAAATGAAGCACCATGATGAATAAAGATTGGCCATGTGCAATTCCTGACTAACGGGGCCAAGAGAAAAGAAGCACCACCTGGAGTCAGGGATGTTCCTGGCCTGTTGCAAAAAAGCCAGGTGTCTGTGTGTGAGTAGGGGGAGAGGTGAGAGAGAGGGAGGGCCAGGACGTCCTGATGACTCATTGTCTCACGGCCCCTCGCCTGGACAGCCCCAAACAAACCCATAAAGCATTGCTACTAATCTCTGCCTCCCTCTGTGTGTGTGTGTGTGTACACGGGCCAGACTGGACTTCCTCTGTGACTCACACACACAGCCCCTCAATCTCCCAATTAAACCACAATCAGCCCTGCTATTATCGGAACTCAGGGGGGGGGTCCTCTCCTCTCAGCCCTGTCCCCAAACTACAGAGACTAAGAGAACCTACCCCTGCAACAACACCCACAGGGACTTGGCATTAGTGAGTTGTGCGGTAGACTACACCTCTGTTCTCATTATAATAACTGCTACAGGGACAGCAGCGTCGATGTGTGTGTCTTGTGTGTAAGGCCACATCTGCTGCTGGGAGGAGAGCACACAGACAAGTTAGAGCAACGCGTCGGAGGACATCTTTGGCCTTTTCTCAATAAAATCATTATGAAAACCACACTATAAACTGGGTGGTTCGAGCCCTGAATGCTGATTGGCTGAAAAGCAGTGGTATATGACAAAACATTTATTTTTTACTGCTCTAATTATGTTGGTAACCAGTTTATAACCGCAATAAGGCACCTTGGGGGGGTGATATATGGCCAATATACCACATCTAATGTTGTTAATAAACACTACAGGAAACCCCTACAGTTCAGGCTATAAAAGAATGTGTGCCATTTCATACTTGCTGCCAATACGAGACCTATGATTCAAAAAAGACGTTCTCCGGATGCACTGCGTGTCGAGACAGCACATTTTAAAAGCAGGCTGAATTAATTGAGGAAAATGATACCGCCTGTTCCGCAATCATGTCATTCATTGCCGATCAGAGATAGTTACTCCATCATTGCTAAATATCGGATACATTTTCTTATAAATCTTTACATAGTGGCACAGCACCCCTCTTGTTTGGAGAGAACCCTGGCATACTGACCATATCTTGGTTAATATCCTGGGACTCTATTTGTTACATTCCCCTGCAAGAAAACCAAAAATGTCACTCAAACAGAAGGGTGAACTAACAAAGAGTCACTGACAACAACTAAAACGAAACAGGTGGAGTTTTAGGAGGGGTTATAAAAGACACTCATAGGGGTGTCCACTGAAAGTTGCATAGCAACAACTGGGACCTAAAAGACACCCACCATGAGTTCCCCACTAAATTTGCCCACTAAGAGGCAAACAAAAGAATAACCCACACCAAACTTAAAGACAGGAAGCAAACCAAAAAGGTGGAGCAAAACGAAAATCAAGGAATTCAGATAGAGGATTGTTTGCGTCGAACAACTGGAGCACTGGACCAGCCACTCTTAACTAGCATCTGGGCCAGCACAGGTGAAATACCTTCCAACTAACGAGATGGCAACCAGCACAGGTGTAACACAATGGCGGCAATCGATGCGCCCTGCGTGCGAACAAGCTAAAGACCAACCTCATAACATAAATGGGAAAATCAAAACCTGTAACACCTTCCCCCTTCAGACTACAAATATATCCTATAGTTGCTCACCACCAACAGAAAACAACTTTATTGCACAACATAACCAACATAAACGCATCACTACTAAAATGAGTCGCCTTCTCCAATATAAACATGGCGTCTACTGTCTGTCAACAATTAAATACAAGACAAAACAGCCCCCTCAATTTTCTTTCCTATAGTTGCCTAACACACAAGTGTTTTCGAAAAACTCACATATGCTTCTATAACTCTCATCCCCTTCGAACGAGCGCAACCAAAACAAAACTGGTCTCCAAAATGATGTTCCTTAGTGGAATGGAAAAGAGTGTCAGCACACATGATCAAATCAAAATGGATTTGTCACATGCGCCGAATACAACAGTGAAATGCTTACTTTACAAGCCCTTAACCATCTATTTCTTGAAATGCATTGTTGGTTAAGAGAAACTGGTTACCAGTTGGGGCAAAAGACCAACAAAATCCACCAGAACCCTGCTGAAAGGTTAGTCAAAAGCAAGAATAGGATGCAAAGGTGCAACCGGTACAGCTTGGTTCGGTTTACCCGTCCACTGGAAAACGCAACAGGATTTACAGTAAGAAAAAAACATCCCGTTTCAGACCAGAAGTTCTTATCCGAAATACAGTCACACGTCTTGTTGACCCCAAAATGGCCTGCCATACTACCATCATGAGCAGAGAGCTGCCTTAATCGAAGTTCATGTCAGAATTTGTTTTTCCGAACAAAAGGGCTTTATTTCAGACAAAAATACTCCTCAGTTTCATCAGCTGTCCGAGTGGCTGGTCTCAGACGATCCTGCAGGTGAAGAAGCCAGATGGAGGTCCTCGGCTGGCAAGGTTTCACATGTTCTGCGGTTTTGAGGCCGGTTGGACGTACTGCCTAATTCTCTTAAACGATGTTGGAGGCGACTTATGGTACAGAAATTAACATTCAATTCTCTGGCAACAGCTTTGGTGGACATTCCTACAGTCAGCATGACAATTGCACACTCCCTCAAAACTTACGACATTTGTGGCATTGTGTTGTGTGACAAACCTGCACATTTAGAGTGGCCTTTCATTCTCCCCAGCACAAGGTACACCTGTGTAATGATTGTGCTGTTTAATCAGCTTCTTGATATGCAACACCTGTCAGGTGGATCGATTATCTTGGCAAAGGAGAAATGCTCATTAACAGGGATGTAAAACAAACTTGTGCACAGCATTTGAAAGAAATAAGCTTTCTGGGATCTTTGATTTCAGCTTATGAAACCAACATTTTACGTTGCATTTATATTTTCATTCAGTATAGTTTAGGTGTAGTTTGGATGGGCCATCAGCTGTGCACTTTGACTGCCAGTGAATGACTGGCGGTGAATGACGGTCAGGGTGGAAAAAAATGACATGTCCTTTTAAAACACAAATTCTGTTTGTGATATTAAGATTCTAAAAACGACAGAGTAATTAAAAAAGTTTATTTGTTTTGAGTCAATATGACGCGATCACTGCCTCCCGGGTGGTGCAGTGGTTAAGGGCGCTGTACTGCAGCGCCAATTGCGCCACCAGAGACTCTGGGTTCGCGCCCAGGCTCTGTCGTGGCCTAGCGTCGTCCGGGTTAGGGAGGGTTTGGCCGGTAGGGAAATCCTTGTCTCATCGCGCACCAGCGACTCCTGTGGCGGGCCGGGTTCAGTGCGCGCTAACCAAGATGCCAGGTGCACGGTTTTTCCTCAGACACATTGGTGCGGCTGGCTTCCGGGTTGGATGGCTCTGTGTTAAGAAGCAGTGCAGCTTGGTTGGGTTGTGTATCGGAGGACGCATGACTTTCAACCTTAGTCTCTCCCGAGCCCGTACGGGAGTTGTAGTGATGAGACAAGATAGTAGCTACTAAACAATTGGATACCACGAAATTGGGGAGAAAAAGGGGGTAAAATTCAAAAAATAAAATATATAAATAAATATGACGCTATCAGGTCTTCTCTCCTCTGGGTTCTTTACATGTCAAAGCCGGACCCTTTCAGTTTTCAGTAATAAAACGTTTAACGGCCTTGCCCCAGTCGCTTTGACCCCATTGTGGCGTTTGCTTCCACAACACCACTCACCTGCCGCCTTTCTTCGCACTGAGGTATGACAATCACCAGGTACAGTGGGTAATAAAAGCAGGACGGCTGACACGAGTAACCCTTTAAAGCCCCCATCAATCAGTCAGCACAAACAGTCAGGCCAGCCCTGCGGAGGCCCACAACGTTCCACAGCGGCTCCCTTTCAAATAGCCCAGTGCCCATTTAAAAAGGAGGAGATAAAAACACTCAGAGTTGGAGTTAAGAGTCAAGTCAACCTTGCGCCTTGTCATTTTTCCTCTCACACGCAGGGTGGGGTCCCGCTGCTTTGCTGCCCCTGCCATTACCAGCCAACTTGAAACAAAACACAGCCCAACCGGTTGCTAGCCGGGCCCCTCTTCCTGTTCCCTGGCTGATAAAGGGTGTGGCTCTGGCTCAGAGTGGAGACCAAACACACATATGGTATTTTCCCTTGTGCATTTACTCAAAAAACCAAATAGAAACACTTAAAATGTTAATACACTGCTCAAAAAAAAGGGAACACTTAAACAACACAATGTAACTCCAAGTCAATCACACTTTTGTGAAATCAAACTGTCCACTTAGGAAGTAACACTGATTGACAATAAATATCACATGCTGTTGTGCAAATGGAATAGACAACAGGTCAATTATAGGCAATTAGCAAGACACCCCCAATAAAGGAATGGTTCTGCAGGTGGGGACCACAGACCACTTCTCAGTTCCTATGCTTCCTGGCTGATGTTTTGGTCACTTTTGAATGCTGGCGGTGCTTTCACTCTAGTGGTAGCATGAGACGGAGTCTACAACCCACACAAGTGGCTCAGGTAGTGCAGCTCATCCAGGATGGAACATCAATGCGAGCTGTGGCAAGAAGGTTTGCTGTGTCTGTCAGCGTAGTGTCCAGAGCATGGAGGCGCTACCAGGAGACAGGCCAGTACATCAGGAGACGTGGAGGAGGCCGTAGGAAGGCAACAACCCAGCAGCAGGACCGCTACCTCCGCCTTTGTGCAAGGAGGAGCAGGGGGAGCACTGCCAGAGCCCTGCAAAATGACCCCCAGCAGGCCACAAATGTGCATGTGTCTGCTCAAACTGTCAGAAACAGACTCCATGAGGGTGGTATGAGAGCCCGACGTCCACAGGTGGGGGTTGTGCTTACAGCCCAACACCGTGCAGGATGTTTGGCATTTGCCAGAGAATACCAAGATTGGCAAATTCGCCACTGGCCCCCTGTGCTCTTCACAGCTGAAAGCAGGTTCACACTGAGCACATGTGACAGACGTGACAGTCTGGAGACGCCGTGGAGAACGTTCTGCTGTCTGCAACATCCTCCAGCATGACCGCTTTGGCGGTGGGTCAGTCATGGTGTGGGGTGGCATTTCTTTGGGGCTCCATGTGCTCGCCAGAGGTAGCCTGACTGCCATTAGGTACCGAGATGAGATCCTCAGACCCCTTGTGAGACCATATGTTGGTGCGGTTGGCCCTGGGTTCCTCCTAATGCAAGACAATGCTAGACATCATGTGGCTGGAGTGTGTCAGCAGTTCCTGCAAGAGGAAGGCATTGATGCTATGGACTGGCCCGCCCGTTCCCCAGACCTGAATCCAATTGAGCACATCTGGGACATCATGTCTCGCTCCATCCACCAACGCCACATTGCACCACAGACTGTCCAGGAGTTGGCAGATGCTTTAATCCAGGTCTGGGAGGAGGACCTCCATGGGTAGATAAATTTGATTTCCATTAATCATTTTTGTGTGATTTTGTTGTCAGCACATTCAACTATGTAAAGAAAAAAGTATTTAATAAGAATATTTCATTCATTCAGATCTAGGATGTGTTATTTTAGTGTTTTCCCTTTATTTTTTTGAGCAGTGTACATTTTCCACACCCACGATGTTGAGCTTAATATTGTAAAGTGTGCCTGATTGATTGACAACACTTAGTGTTAGAAAACCAACACAGTTAAGTGTTCTTGATTAATCAACACCCAAAGTGTTAGATACTAGTGATGCACCGATGACATTTTTGTCTGATAGCGATATCCAATATTTTCCTTGCCAAAAGAAAAACGATACCAACACCCGATATTTAAAATTATAGCGTCCTTATAAGCATTCTAGTACAGTTAAATAGTTAACATACACACATGGACACAGCGGTCTAAAGCACTGCATCTCAGTGCAAGAGGTGTCACTACAGTCACTATCTGGCCGTGATTGGAAGTCCCATAGGGCGGCGCACAATTAGCCCAGCGTCTTCCGGGGTAGGCTGTCATTGTAAATAAGAATTTTGTTCTGAACTGATTTGCCTAGTTAAAAAAAGATTAAACACACACTGACCAAAATGTTATTTTGTTGGCATTTACATATGTCCCCATCACCAGTGAAACATAATCAAAACCTATTTCTTTCAGCCACAGGATTAGGCACAATAGTGGACTTTGCAGTTAGCCTTCAAAATAAAAGCACAACATAATTCTACTATTTGTATTCATTTGCATCACTGTCAATGACATACTTTTATATTGAAGGCAAACCGCACATTCCACTATTGTGCCTAATCCTGTGGCTAGCTTCACAACACATAACCCGGTCTGGTCGAGCCTCACTAGCCAGATTAAGCTAGCTGGCTGCTTATAATGTTAGCTTGAGACAGAGTTAAGTAGCTGGCTAGCTATTTATTTTCATGAACTGAAGTACAATTTCAATAGCCGAACAACAAGTGGCAACCTAGCTAATAATTACTCACAAGGATTCCTAAATCATTGCTCATAATAATGACTTATACTGGTCATTTAAGTTCCACTCAAATCTTACATGATTCAACACAGGCACAGTAACAAAAAAAGATATCAGAGCGGGCCTTGTGGTCCCCCCCCCCCGGTCCCCCCCCCCCCCCGGTCAAAACCATTCTCAGTACAGCCGTGGCCTCAGAGGGTAAGTAGGGTGGTTCGCATAGACCAAGGACTCAAGGGTATGCAAGGGATTAAGTTATTGCATAGCTTGGGTAGGTAAACCTGGTCCTGAAGTGCCACTGCAGGGATTTCGTCCCAAACAGTCATGCACCACTAGGGCTGTGGTGGTCATGACATTTTGGCAGCTGGATGTTGTCAAGACTACTGGTCTCAAGGTAAATTACCGTTAATTAACAAACATTGTGTAGTCTAGAGCGATTTCCTAGGTTAGCTAGCCAGCTATTGTCGTTCTTTTAACGCAACGTAACGTAATCAACACTGCTAGCTAGCCAGCTAGCCCCGAATAGCAGCACAGTAGAAACTATTACACTCAACGGAACGACTTGATTAGTGTAGTGTCAACAACGCAGCCAATGCCAGCTAGCCTCTTAGTCAACAACGCAGCCTCTGCCAGCTTACTTCAGCAGTACTGTATCATTTTAATCATTTTAGTCAATAAGATTCTTGCTACGTAAGCTTAACTCTCTGAACACTCGTGACGTGTAGTCCACTTGTCATTCCAATCTCCTTTGCATTAGCGTAGCCTCTTGTGTAGCCTGTCAACTATGTGTCTGTCTATCCCTGTTCTCTCCTCTCTGCACAGACCATACAAACGCTCCACACCGCGTGGCCGCGGCCACCCTAATCTGGTGGTCCCAGCGCGCACGACCCACGTGGAGTTCCAGGTCTCCGGTAGCCTCTGGAACTGCCGATCTGCGGCCAACAAGGCAGAGTTCATCTCCGCCTATGTCTCCCTCCAGTCCCTCGACTTCTTGGCACTGACGGAAACATGGATCACCACAGACAACACTGCTACTCCTACTGCTCTCTCTTCGTCTGCCCACGTGTTCTCGCACACCCCGAGAGCTTCTGGTCAGCGGGGTGGTGGCACCGGGATCCTCATCTCTCCCAAGTGGTCATTCTCTCTTTCTCCCCTTACCCATCTGTCTATCGCCTCCTTTGAATTCCATGCTGTCACAGTTACCAGCCCTTTCAAGCTTAACATCCTTATCATTTATCGCCCTCCAGGTTCCTCGGAGAGTTCATCAATGAGCTTGATGCCTTGATAAGCTCCTTTCCTGAGGACGGCTCACCTCTCACAGTTCTGGGCGACTTTAACCTCCCCACGCCTACCTTTGACTCATTCCTCTCTGCCTCCTTCTTTCCACTCCTCTCCTCTTTTGACCTCACCCTCTCACCTTCCCCCTACTCACAAGGCAGGAAATACGCTCGACCTCATCTTTACTAGATGCTGTTCTTCCACTAACCTCGTTGCAACTCCCCAAGTCTCCGACCACTACCTTGTATCCTTCTCCCTCTCGCTCTCATCCAACACTTCCCACACTGCCCCTACTCGGATGGTATCGCGCCGTCCCAACCTTCGCTCTCTCTCCCCCGCTACTCTCTCCTCTTCCATCCTATCATCTCTTCCCTCTGCTCAAACCTTCTCCAACCTATCTCCTGATTCTGCCTCCTCAACCCTCCTCTCCTCCCTTTCTGCATCCTTTGACTCTCTATGTCCCCTATCCTCCAGGCCGGCTCGGTCCTCCCCTCCCCGCTCCGTGGCTCGACGACTCATTGCGAGCTCACAGAACAGGGCTCCGGGCAGCCGAGCGGAAATGGAGGAAAACTCGCCTCCCTGCGGACCTGGCATCCTTTCACTCCCTCCTCTCTACATTTTCCTCTTCTCTCTCTGCTGCTAAAGCCACTTTCTACCACTCTAAATTCCAAGCATCTGCCTCTAACCCTAGGAAGCTCTTTGCAACCTTCTCCTCCCTCCTGAATCCTCCTCCCCCTCCTCCTCTCTCTGCAGATGACTTCGTCAACCATTTTGAAAAGAAGGTCGACGACATCCGATCCTCGTTTGCTAAGTCAAACGACACCGCTGGTTCTGCTCACACTGCCCTACCCTGTGCTCTGACCTCTTTCTCCCTCTCTCTCCAGATGAAATCTCGCGTCTTGTGACGGCCGGCCGCCCTACAACCTGCCCGCTTGACCCTATCCCCTCCTCTCTTCTCCAGACCATTTCCGGAGACCTCCTCCCTTACCTCACCTCGCTCATCAACTCATCCCTGACCGCTGGCTACGTCCCTTCCGTCTTCAAGAGAGCGAGAGTTGCACCCCTTCTGAAAAAACCTACACTCGATCCCTCCGATGTCAACAACTACAGACCAGTATCCCTTCTTTCTTTTCTCTCCAAAACTCTTGAACGTGCCGTCCTTGGCCAGCTCTCCCGCTATCTCTCTCAGAATGACCTTCTTGATCCAAATCAGTCAGGTTTCAAGACTAGTCATTCAACTGAGACTGCTCTTCTCTGTATCACGGAGGCGCTCCGCACTGCTAAAGCTAACTCTCTCTCCTCTGCTCTCATCCTTCTAGACCTATCGGCTGCCTTCGATACTGTGAACCATCAGATCCTCCTCTCCACCCTCTCCGAGTTGGGCATCTCCCGGCGCGGCCCACGCTTGGATTGCGTCCTACCCGACAGGTCGCTCCTACCAGGTGGCGTGGCGAGAATCCGTCTCCACACCACGTGCTCTCACCACTGGTGTCCCCCAGGGCTCTGTTCTAGGCCCTCTCCTATTCTCGCTATACACCAAGTCACTTGGCTCTGTCATAACCTCACATGGTCTCTCCTATCATTGCTATGCAGACGACACACAATTAATCTTCTCCTTTCCCCCTTCTGATGACCAGGTGGCGAATCGCATCTCTGCATGTCTGGCAGACATATCCGTGTGGATGACGGATCACCACCTCAAGCTGAACCTCGGCAAGACGGAGCTGCTCTTCCTCCCGGGGAAGGACTGCCCGTTCCATGATCTCGCCATCACGGTTGACAACTCCATTGTGTCCTCCTCCCAGAGCGCTAAGAACCTTGGCGTGATCCTGGACAACACCCTGTCGTTCTCAACTAACATCAAGGCGGTGGCCCGTTCCTGTAGGTTCATGCTCTACAACATCCGCAGAGTACGACCCTGCCTCACACAGGAAGCGGCGCAGGTCCTAATCCAGGCACTTGTCATCTCCCGTCTGGATTACTGCAACTCGCTGTTGGCTGGGCTCCCTGCCTGTGCCATTAAACCCCTACAACTCATCCAGAACGCCGCAGCCCGTCTGGTGTTCAACCTTCCCAAGTTCTCTCACGTCACCCCGCTCCTCCGCTCCCTCCACTGGCTTCCAGTTGAAGCTCGCATCCGCTACAAGACCATGGTGCTTGCCTACGGAGCTGTGAGGGGAACGGCACCTCAGTACCTCCAGGCTCTGATCAGGCCCTACACCCAAACAAGGGCACTGCGTTCATCCACCTCTGGCCTGCTCGCCTCCCTACCACTGAGGAAGTACAGTTCCCGCTCAGCCCAGTCAAAACTGTTCGCTGCTCTGGCCCCCCAATGGTGGAACAAACTCCCTCACGACGCCAGGACAGCGGAGTCAATCACCACCTTCCGGAGACACCTGAAACCCCACCTCTTTAAGGAATACCTAGGATAGGATAAAGTAATCCCTCTCACCCCCCCTCCCCCTGAAAAGATTTAGATGCACTACTGTTCCACTGGAGGTCATAAGGTGAATGCACCAATTTGTAAGTCGTCGCTCTGGATAAGAGCGTCTGCTAAATGACTTAAATGTAAATGTAATGTTAGGCATCCTCCAGGACTCCATGCATACAAGCCGCTGACCTTTGGAACATCTACATTCTACAAAAAGTCAAATCAATCCATTTAATATACCCCAACACAATAAATCCATTATTTATTTTGGCAGGTCTAAAGAAACATTATGATATGAAGAAAATGTATTTCAGAAGAACCGAATATGAGTCGGCCTACTGTATGTTATCTGGCTGTACGATGTTACGATTTTATTGTAAGTATAATATAATTGAACTAAAATAGAAAGGACAGTGCGCATATGAAGTGGCTATGTTGGGCGTAAAAGTGATAATTGAAACAGGTCCTATACTCTATATTTAGAGTTAGTTGTGAATGATTCAAACCTTAGAAATCAAAACATATATGAGCTGCATGATGAAACTACAGGCTATTGAATATATATATATATATATATATATATATTTCTTTTATTGCTAAAAAACTTTGCCATTCCTTGCCTCAGGCTGCACACCCTGTTCTCTCATCAAGTGATCATATATCATCCATCAGACTATTCTCAATTAAATCTTCACTAATAGGTCAAATTGGTTTTGACTTAGAATGGCCCATTATCAAATGAGTAGTGGAAGGGGGAAAAAAGACAAGTCATCCATATGCGAATGGAGGCCGCTTTCCCGCAGTTAAATCATGCCGGGTAGGCTACTCCAGTTTAATAGTGGAGCAGCTGAGCAATGCGCCTAAATATAGTAGCAGCTGGGATCCTCCTCTTTTTAGTGGCAACCATCAAAACTCTGCTTTCACACGGGATTGCATATAGAAATGTCTGGACTTATAAGAACACGCATCAACCATTGTTTGGGGAACATACAGCCTCTCGCTGCGTGACAGGTAATACTCCGCCCAAACCCTGTATGCCATGGGATCTCCAACTTGTGTTCCTGCAGTTACGAAGTGTTCATTTGGGAAAACAAGTGAAATCTGTTCGGGAACATCGATAGTAACATGTTTTCGCAACGAAACATATTTCATTAAACTGTTGACAGCTCCCCATCTCTGCTCGCTCGAGAAAGGAATGAAGGAGAGAAGAGGACATGGAAATGCACAGTGGTGAGATATTCTGTAGGTAAAAGGTAAATGTATCAGCCAATTGATTATGAAAATAGAAAATAAATCCCTATTACTAGGCTATTCAAAATCAAATTCACGATAATTGTAGGCTAAATCTGTAAGCTGCCCTGCACAATCAATGAACCAACACCATCGACTAAGCCTATACACTCTCTCCCAGACTCATGGATAAAACCGCAATGGTAACCAGTCCATCCAGTATGCATAATAATACAGTCCACACTCAAAGTGGATTTGTTTAAATTTGGGAATAATCGGCTAGACAAATGTACAAAATACATAAAATCCTATGCTTTTTTAATATATTTTTTATATTCCGCCTTGCATAATATGCGGTAGGCTATGTCTTGTATAATGGCACAAACATTATTTTAATTCAGGTTTCTTTTTCGGGCATGGGCACATACATAGGCAAATGTTTATGCATAAGCTGTAATATATGTATGGGTGTCCTACATGTGACCTCTTAATGCTTTGAATGAATCATCACCTTAGAAAGCTCTGTCCATTTCGTTGTGTTTGGCTTTGAAACAACATCCACAACGACAATGTTTTCACTCAGTTTCAACCTGTTGTTAAACTTCTTTCTTCAAATTGATCGTCACAGAGAGGTGAAATCTTTTTCCTAACAGTGAGTTTTAAAAGCATGACTGTTTTGATGAATATGGTCTCCGTAACAGCCCTAGGCACCACACTTAATTCTGCCAATAACCTCACCAACAGTGATTGGCTAGATTAATATCACCTGGAAATGTTCAATCAAATACATGAAGTACCTGTGGCAGTACAGAACCAAGGTTGACTACCCTTGTGGTATAGGAACAGTTAAGTGGAAAAGGCAAGTGGGAAAGGTCCCATGTGGCTCAGTCGGTATAGCATGGCTCTTGCAACACCAGGGTTCTGGGTTCGATTACCAGTAAAAAAGTAGGAAAATGTATGCACTTTACTGTAAATCGCTTTGAATAAGAGCTAAATGACTAAAATGTAAATAGTGTAGCTTTCATTATTAAAGTAGACACCTGGCATAACTCACCTGATAGGCTCGGTTGATTTGATTGGTGGCCCAAGTAGCATACTTCACATTGGCCTTTTTCACCGTGGCGTTCACTTTGGGGCTGGCAGCAATGTGGCTTGCTGACTACACAGGGGAAGAAGAAGGGAGTGGAAAGCAAGGGAGAGAGGAAAGAGGAGAGGAAAGAAAGAAAGGTGTCGTCATATCAAAATCGCAATAAAAGCATAATTGAGATGAATGTGCAACCAATTCCACCGTGGGCAGGACGAGAAAAAATTGGCCCGATGACACGTAAAAAACGTTAACAGAAGAGGAAAAAGTGAGTGCTTTATTTAATTCCCCAGCCCCCAAGGGCAGTATTGCCTAATGGGCCCTAATTTCTCCAACACCATAGATAGCCGGTGATGACAGGGCCCGGCATGTCTTCAGTATGTCTTCAGAACCCGCGGTGCTGTGGCGAGCGAAGCGCGATGTGAATCATGCTCTCTGCCCACCCCAGCTCCCCTCAGAACCACAAAACCCATGTCTTTCCCATGCTACTGCCATCGTCTCCGAAGTGCAAACCCCACTAGGCTTGAACGGGAAGCACTTCAAAGGAGTCCCCATGGTCATACTGAAACTTTAACTACACCCCAAATCAACCTTGCTCCCCCCTTTTATTTAAAAAAAAAAAACGCTTTTGCTTCTGGATTTCTTCATAACCTCCGGCTTACGATGTCAGCTCTGACAGACTACCCCAGAATGATGTCGTCCTCCGTGTGAAGATCCCCGCTAGTGCAGAGACACAGCACTGGCTAACACTAACCTCACAGTGGTCACGGCTACCAACGACTCAGGTGTAATCAGGTGCTCTGAACGACTAAGCTGAAAAAATCAAATAGCTCTTCGGTGAGGAGCTGCCCTTCGGTGGTGTTCACGAAGCTTCACGGTCACCCAGAAGCAGATGAAATGGTCAGAAAGTCATTGCCTTGGCACAATCCCATGTCGGGAACTAACTTGCACTTGTCAAGGATTTCAACTCTGGACCTTGTGGACACTAACTTTTTTATGATCAAATTTAAACCTGAAACCAGCGTTAGGCCAAAATAGTGGCAGTGGATGATTTGACAGAGGAACATAAAGTCCTCTACGTAACTATGTATGCCTTTCCTATACACTTCAGTAGTTGGCATTCAGACTTACCTTATACAGGTGCGTAACGGGCTTTGCAGGCGTGGTTCCCTTGCGCGCACTGAATACATTTCATTCAAACCCTCCCACAGGCAGTTAACCCACTGTTCCTAGGCCGTCATTGAAAATAAGAATTTGTTCTTAACTGACTTGCCTGGTTAAATAAAGGTAAAATAAAAAATATATAAAAAAATAAAACTTGCATTTATCTAAAGCCATCCCTTTAAAATGTGGTGTACCTTTAATCTGAATTGTCTCGACAGATTCACTAAAATATATAGAGAGAGAACGGTTCAGAATATTAGGGATCAATGAAAGAAAGCATTGTAGGCCTAAATACATGCATATTTGTCACATTTTCAACACCAATTGCTAGATTTCAAAAATATTCTGATCTTGTATATTATTTACGGTTAGGAAAGTATTTATGAATCATTTTTAAAAACCACACGCACAAACTTTATCGGTGAATCAAAAATACAGTGGTTCGATTCATCCTGAACGCTGACATTCAAATGGTTCAATCCATAAAATATTGGAAGGTGAGAAAAGTGTACCGCAGTGGTTGAACAGTAGTCATTAAGTCCACCCTAATAATCCACACTAATCATGGAACTGTGTTGAGAACAGTCCAGTCGTTGCGAACCGTGCATGTCCCAAATGACTGCACAACTTGCAATACGTTAGCCCAATGTGATCCACAACTACTAGCGATCCTCAGGAACTACGACACAAATGTGACAGAGGAAAGAAAGAAAGCTAAGCTAACTATGGAATAATGCAAAATCTAAGGAAAGGAACACTAGAGTGACAGTTCTAAATGTGGGTAGAACTGACAGTGGCATGGTGAAATAGATCTAAAACCATTGTCATGTTTATTTACAATCCCCTTATCAGAATGGCTTACTCATCTACCTAGCGCTTACCAACGTGTCGAGAGAAAAGTGCATACAAAGATAATTACGTTCCATTTACGTGCGCCTAACTCGGGTCGGAATTCCCCCATAGGTGAACAGGAATACATTTGGAGGTTAAGGGATCTGAAGGTCTTGAATTGATGCTGCTTTTTTAAGCATGTTCTGTGGCTAGCTAGCACCTTGAATACCTTTTTAGACCTACCTCTTTCTCCATTTACCCTGAAAGTAGCCTACGGGCCTGGAGAGACAGTCATTTACAGTTTGAATTCGTTTAAATAACATTAGCTAACTTTAACCCCATTGACTACTTTAAGAAAGATGAAAGGGTAGTCTATAAAAGTGAAGCTATCCCTTCAAAGACCATGAACGGATCCAGTGGTTGTGCCCCTTTCCGGGTATGAGATGTTTTACCTGCTTGAACCCCTGTAGCAGTAGAGAGAAAACACTGGAAGGCCTGTGTCGCTGCTTCTCTCCGCTCTGGCCATCCACCCACCCTTATTCCTGCACTCTCCGTTTGTGTTCTTATGTCGGGACTCACTTACATATGATGCATTGGTGCTAACGGACAACTTCCTGTTGAAATAAATATGGAGATGAAAGGGGGGCATTTGGCTCAGACGAAATCAAAACGTTTAACCTGGGCCGGGGGCTGCCGGGACTGACAGAGCGTGGGAGGGAGGCAGTCGCCCTCTCTTTCCTTTTTTTTTCGTCCTGCCACTGATCTTTATTTATTTTGGTCATTTTTGGTCATAAACATGAAAAAAGTCCCGTACGAAAGCTTAGAGGGGTAATATTACCAAAATAGAGACCTTGAAGGGGCAGACTTTTCCAAGCATTGACCTATCTGAAAGCTGGGCTCTATGGTCGCTACACAAAGGCAGTAGCAGGCCTGCACAGTTTGACAAACAACAGGAGAAAAAGGATGAGTTGTTGCTCTTTCACCCCCCTCCCTCACTTCTCTATCATGCGACAGTTAGATGTGCGAACTCACCATATACAGACCGAACAAGGCCCTCATGTTTCTGTTGTTCAGCTTCAGAGCCTGGGCAAAATACTTTCTGGACAGCTCCAGGTTTTCCAGCCCCCCCTGGGTGTACTTCACCTGTGAGACAAGGCATTCAAATACGGGTATGAGGCGTGCCGGCCGGGGGGCTTACGCAATGCCTACACGGCATCTGAATAAAGCATGACGACATGACAAGCCGTGTAAACATTGTGACATTCATGAGCGTGTATTCCTGCTGACCGTTAAGTGCAGCGGCCGGCTCCTCCATGTGAGAGAGAGAGCATTCGCGTAGAGGGCTGGGAGAAAACCTTATTCCATCGTTAGGCCGCTTGATGACGGACATGCAGAAGTCATACCTACCTCAGCGTACTGCTCACAGTACAAGTGATTGTGAGGGTTAGTCATCATCAGCTCCTCCAGACAGAAAGCTGCTTTTCCATAGCTGTGGAAACAAGGGAACAATGAATAGATTGATGACCACTAGCGATGGACATTTAATCTTTGAGTTTTTAAATAGCAAGGGGGGAAATGTGCTCTATTTCATCTGTGATGTAGTTTACCTATTCCAATCAGAGTGTAAATTTGTTCGGCAGAAAGTTATACTGCTGCCTTGGTTTACTGTCCATTTTGGCAAGTTTGAGTCTAGGAAGATGCATCCAACAAACTAAGTTTATTTGCAGACTAAGGGGATCTGGTGGCTTATGTGGTTATGTCTATATTGGCGAAACTCTTCAGTTTTGGAAAGTGGAACATTGAAAAGGAGAGGAGCGGGGGTCTCCAGACACACAGGATCAATCTGTCTGTCTGGCGATGTGTTTTTCACTCTGGTAATGTCTAGTTAAATACCTTCCTGAGGTCAGCGCTACAGTAGAAACTGGCACACTGTGCCCTACTCAGATGAGATCACTTCTCAGCAGACTGCTGAGCTGTTGACCTCACGCTAATCTACAACCATTACACATCTAATACACAGTTTCTCCTTCAGGGGACCCGTCCAAGGGAATGCAAGTTTCTCTCTCCAGCACACACTCAGAATTACACAGTCCACACACACACACACACACACAATTTCCCACGCCTTGACAGACTACATGAACCCGGAACACTAAAACAGGGCTATTAAACCAAAATCGGACAAAACACAAAACCCAGCACTCAATTGTAGTGTAGAGAGAGACTGTACGTGATCCAGCATATGCTGTATGTGCTTGGAAATGTGCAGAAAAAACAAAAATTGTGCTTGTGGTGGTGGGATCATAAATGACGCAAGATAAGGATGCAAATTTGTAGCCATTTCACTGACATAGAGGGAGAAGTGGGGGGCGACGCTCTGACGCAAGCTGGGTATATTGGCAGGAACAGAAACGCCCAAATGCTGCCTCGCACGACATGAAGAGACTATCGGCCCATTTAGAATCTGTCTAAAGGACTTCAAAAGCCAGAGAGCAGCAGCATTAGAGTGGTAGGGGAGAGTGAGGGGCAAGTTCGAATGAGAGGGAGAGAATGGGGCGGGGGGGGCGAGGGAGATCGGGGTATTTGGAAGGTTGGGGGCTGTTTACAATTACCACTTCCTCCCCATAAAGACTTTCAGATGTGCTCCTGAAGTGGTCCCAGCCTGCAGCGGCGAGAGGAGAGGCAGCCTCCATCACCAGGCAGAGCCCTGGCTGACTGCAGTACCGCACCCTCCAATCTTCACCCTCCGACCATCATCACCACCACTCAGCTCCAACTCCCTAAGCCTTGGCTCAGAGACCACGCTGCTAGCTTGTGGTGGTGGCACATTTAGTTTGACTCACACATTGGCTTTGTTTTCTTTGAACACCAAACAATGGTTGGTTTTTGGTTCTACCAACTGTAATACCAGTTTGACTGAATTCCAGCCCAAAGCTTTTTCCCAACTAGACTGGGCAAACGGATCAAGATTCCTCCATTAGACTGTGAAAACTCACCACAGAAAGTCATCATGCGCCATCGGATGACCAGGCAAATCTGAACCGATAGACAGTAGTTAAATAAAGACTAATTCAACAGCACTACAAGCTCAGATTTTACATTTACATTTAAGTCATTTAGCAGACGCTCTTATCCAGAGCGACTTACAAATTGGTGCGTTCACCTTAAGACATCCAGTGGAACAGCCACTTTACAATAGTGCATCTAAATATTTTAAGGGGGGAGGGGGTGAGAATGATTACTTTATCCTATCCTAGGTATTCCTGAAAGAGGTGGGGTTTCAGGTGTCTCCGGAAGGTGGTGATTGACTCCGCTGTCCTGGCGTCGTGAGGGAGTTTGTTCCACCATTGGGGGGCCAGAGCAGCGAACAGTTTTGACTGGGCTGCGCGGGAACTGTACTTCCTCAGTGGTAGGGAGGCGAGCAGGCCAGAGGTGGATGAACGCAGTGCCCTTGTTTGGGTGTAGGGCCTGATCAGAGCCTGGAGGTACTGAGGTGCCGTTCCCCTCACAGCTCCGTAGGCAAGCACCATGGTCTTGTAGCGGATGCGAGCTTCAACTGGAAGCCAGTGGAGAGAGCGGAGGAGCGGGGTGACGTGAGAGAACTTGGGAAGGTTGAACACCAGACGGGCTGCGGCGTTCTGGATGAGTTGTAGGGGTTTAATGGCACAGGCAGGGAGCCCAGCCAACAGCGAGTTGCAGTAATCCAGACGGGAGATGACAAGTGCCTGGATTAGGACCTGCGCTGCTTCCTGTGTGAGGCAGGGTCGTACTCTGCGGATGTTGTAGAGCATGAACCTACAAGAACGGACCACCGCCTTGATGTTAGTTGAGAACGACAGGGTGTTGTCCAGGATCACGCCAAGGTTCTTAGCGCTCTGGGAGGAGGACACAATGGAGTTGTCAACCGTGATGACGAGTTCATGGAACGGGCAGTCCTTCCCCGGGAGGAAGAGCAGCTCCGTCTTGCCGAGGTTCAGCTTGAGGTGGTGATCCGTCATCCACACTGATATGTCTGCCAGACATGCAGAGATGCGATTCGCCACCTGGTCATCAGAAGGGGGAAAGGAGAAGATTAATTGTGTGTCGTCTGCATAGCAATGATAGGAGAGACCATATGAGGTTATGACAGAGCCAAGTGACTTGGTGTATAGCGAGAATAGGAGAGGGCCTAGAACAGAGCCCTGGGGGACGCCAGTGGTGAGAGCGCGTGGTGAGGAGACAGATTCTCGCCACGCCACCTGGTAGGAGCGACCTGTCAGGTAGGACGCAATCAGAGCGTGGGCCGCGCCGGAGATGCCCAACTCGGAGAGGGTGGAGAGGAGGATCTGATGGTTCACAGTATCGAAGGCAGCCGATAGGTCTAGAAGGATGAGAGCAGAGGAGAGAGAGTTAGCTTTAGCAGTGCGGAGGGCCTCCGTGATACAGAGAAGAGCAGTCTCAGTTGAATGACTAGTCTTGAAACCTGACTGATTTGGATCAAGAAGGTCATTCTGAGAGAGATAGCGGGAGAGCTGGCCAAGGACGGCACGTTCAAGAGTTTTGGAGAGAAAAGAAAGAAGGGATACTGGTCTGTAGTTGTTGACATCGGAGGGATCGAGTGTAGGTTTTTTCAGAAGGGGTGCAACTCTCGCTCTCTTGAAGACAGAAGGGACGTAGCCAGCGGTCAGGGATGAGTTGATGAGCGAGGTGAGGTAAGGGAGAAGGTCTCCGGAAATGGTCTGGAGAAGAGAGGAGGGAATAGGGTCAAGCGGGCAGGTTGTTGGGCGGCCGGCCGTCACAAGACGCGAGATTTCATCTGGAGAGAGAGGGGAGAAAGAGGTCAGAGCACAGGGTAGGGCAGTGTGAGCAGAACCAGCGGTGTCGTTTGACTTAGCAACGAGGATCGGATGTCGTCGACCTTCTTTTCAAAATGGTTGACGAAGTCATCTGCAGAGAGGGAGGAGGGGGGAGGATTCAGGAGGGAGGAGAAGGTGGCAAAGAGCTTCCTAGGGTTAGAGGCAGATGCTTGGAATTTAGAGTGGTAGAAAGTGGCTTTAGCAGCAGAGAGAGAAGAGGAAAATGTAGAGAGGAGGGAGTGAAAGGATGCCAGGTCCGCAGGGAGGCGAGTTTTCCTCCATTTCCGCTCGGCTGCCCGGAGCCCTGTTCTGTGAGCTCGCAATGAGTCGTCGAGCCACGGAGCGGGAGGGGAGGACCGAGCCGGCCTGGAGGATAGGGGACATAGAGAGTCAAAGGATGCAGAAAGGGAGGAGAGGAGGGTTGAGGAGGCAGAATCAGGAGATAGGTTGGAGAAGGTTTGAGCAGAGGGAAGAGATGATAGGATGGAAGAGGAGAGAGTAGCGGGGAGAGAGAGCGAAGGTTGGGACGGCGCGATACCATCCGAGTAGGGGCAGTGTGGGAAGTGTTGGATGAGAGCGAGAGGAAAAGGATACAAGGTAGTGGTCGGAGACTTGGAGGGGAGTTGCAATGAGGTTAGTGGAAGAACAGCATCTAGTAAAGATGAGGTCGAGCGTATTTCCTGCCTTGTGAGTAGGGGGGAAGGTGAGAGGGTGAGGTCAAAAGAGGAGAGGAGTGGAAAGAAGGAGGCAGAGAGGAATGAGTCAAAGGTAGACGTGGGGAGGTTAAAGTCGCCCAGAACTGTGAGAGGTGAGCCGTCCTCAGGAAAGGAGCTTATCAAGGCATCAAGCTCATTGATGAACTCTCCGAGGGAACCTGGAGGGCGATAAATGATAAGGATGTTAAGCTTGAAAGGGCTGGTAACTGTGACAGCATGGAATTCAAAGGAGGCGATAGACAGATGGGTAAAGGGAGAAAGAGAGAATGACCACTTGGGAGAGATGAGGATCCCGGTGCCACCACCCCGCTGACCAGAAGCTCTCGGGGTGTGCGAGAACACGTGGGCAGACGAAGAGAGAGCAGTAGGAGTAGCAGTGTTATCTGTGGTGATCCATGTTTCCGTCAGTGCCAAGAAGTCGAGGGACTGGAGGGAGGCATAGGCTGAGATGAATCAGATGATTCCCAATGAGTCGAAGCGTCTCAGCGGTTCAACGCAACAATAACAGAAAGGCACAATCTCAACGTTTGAATATCACTCAGCGGTATGAGGATTATTTTAAAAAGGTTCCCACTGTGTTAGGCTATTAATTACTGTCAATGTTTGAACACTGATGCCTGTAGAGCCATGTAACAATGTCAGGTGAGAAACCATGAGAGATTGGTATATTTTTAGTTTGCGGGGGCGCTACACAGTGAGGGCAGAGGCGTTTATTTCTCTTCCCCATCAGCCTCTGTTTTTTTTCTGGCTCTGGAAAGAAAGTGCCATCAACTTCTCCTGGGAATCTCTCTGCAGCCACTCTCCCTCCCTCTCTCTCTGTGGAAAAGAGAGGCCATAATGCCATGCTGTCCGGAAGAGGGTGAGGGAAAAAAGGGAGTTTGTAACCCAAAATAAAGAAAAGAAAGAAAAGAAATGGACACGCCTGTAGATAAGGGGCTCGGGAAGTGAATGGGGTGATATTACAAAAGTTTGGCTAAACTGGGAGATAATCCGCTCACCCCTGGATGTCCTCCCTCTACTACAGCAATAAAGCCCTTCAGGACAAAAACATGAAATATCCAATAAGAAGCTCTCTCACTGCGCTAAACATTCCTGCAGACACTGCCCTCCTGCCAGGGTGACCACGGAGCCGGTGTGCTGCTTTACACACACACACAAACACACCTCCGTGAAAGACGGCTGCTTCCCTGACTCCTAAGTCCCCAAGACAACTAAGGAGGGATAAAAAGTGACACAAACAAAAAAAATGTCTTGCAATGCTCTTGTCTTGGGAGGCTGACAATTACCCCTGGCAACAGAGATATCAGTAGGGGGTTGACTTCACCCCATATGTATGAGCGGGGGGGCTTAGGGTCAAAATCCTATTACCCTCCTCTCCATGTGACAAACATAGACAGGGGCCCAATGCGGACCCCTGGCTGAGTTAGGTATTTCAACGCCCCTCTCCATTGTGCCCATCCTAATATACCCCCTCTGGGATCAAGCCGTCAGTTCAGCCACCGAGACTGGGAGAGGAGAGGAGTTACTGCTTACAGACACTCCCCACTCTCGTCTCGCCCCCCCCTGAGTCTGTTAGAAGCTGACAGATTCCCCTGGGAGATATGATAAGGTGCTGCCTCAAGGTCTTGACACCAGGGAGTGCTGGCACAGCACTAGAGTGAGAACACACTCAAAATCTGGAACGATCACAGGTTCTTCTCACCACTGGAGTAAGTCAGTCAAAACATCACAAGTCATGTAGATAATGAGTTAAAACGAATGCGATAAGGAAATGCCATGCTCACTCGTGCTCGTTGATGTAGAGTTCCGACAGCTCGTGCCACGCTTCCTGGTCACCGACGAACCTGTAAAACAGTGAGAAATTTAGGGAGTCTCCCATTGAGGAAGCTTTTCAGCACCATCACACCATGCTATTTAGAACCCTTCTTTAGCAAAAGGATCATCAACAATAACCACTCTAATGTAAAGTACAATAGCTGAAATCGCCACGTTTCAAATCAATCCAAATCGTGGCATTGTATAACTAGGCTAACATAGACAGACAGGCAGAGCTCCCAAGATGGGGGGTTAAGTAGACTTGAGGGGGTCTCATGGACAGGTTGTGGCCCAGCCCGGCTCAAATCGAATGCAAACCCCCTTTTAATTAAAAAGACCAGGGGAGGTGTGCGTGAGGAGGGCGTCCAAATCTCCTTGTAAAACACTACTCACTGCTCCAGATACTCGTTGAGCTCGCGGATGGCCTCGGCACTCTTCCCCTGGGCCTTCAGAATCGAGATCTTCCTCTTCCTCGCCGCCTGTGGAGATCAGCATCAACAGAGGATTAGTAAGGTCTTAGCTCCTCAAGTGTTTGACCGAGGAGAGGCGGTCTCATCAGAGCTCACACAAATAAAAGGGAGAGGAGAGAAAGGAGGAGGGTACGTGTTAAATGAGTTTGGGAGTCTTGAAACTGTGCTCAGGTGGAAGTTGGGGGGGGATGTTGGTCAAAGCCACCCCCCTCTGCTCCTAGCCGAGCCCCCTGGGGATAGGGATCATGAGTTCACAGAACGCCAAATCTATGTGGAGTGGAGGACTGTAGTGGTGGGAATCAGGATTTTACATTTTCTCTACGGAAACATCAGCCAACAGCGTTGGTGGTGATGTGGTGATGTTCAGTATCAAATCATAACATTTCAGTTAAGAGAGATCTTCAAATTAGGAGAGAGATATTGACTGCATGAACCAACCTAACGGAGCACTTTTCTGTTACAGTTTTTACACAGCGGTGAGAAGCCTCGCTAGTTAAAATGCTGATGTCCCTACTATTATTGATATTGTTATGGGGCAACTTTAAAATTGATGTGCCAGCATCTCATAAGAGGTATTGGTTAGCTAGGCTATATCTGTGGAAGGAAGAACACAAATTATGAGTCAACATTCAAGAGTCGGCGTGTTAGCTTAGAGTCTGAGATATAGTGGTGAGTCATCCACTAAGTGGGGAAAACAGCGCCTTACCCCAAATCCAATGGCCAGCACATTCAGAATGAGCTTCTGAAGCCTAGCTAACTTACTTCAGCCTCCAATTGCCTTTTCTTTCATTTCGATGTTGAAGTGACCTTAAAGTGGATTGGATTCTCATCCATCTGAATCAGAAAGTATTACGTCCCCTCTGACTTTTCCAGGCTGCATTTTGGAGGGTGTGTGTGTGTGTGTGTGTGTGTGTGTGTGTCTAACGGCGGGCTGCTGTTGCCATTAGAATGGTGCTGCCCTGCCTGCCACGGACCACTATTTATGGACTGGCATTTGATTGAGTGGGGCTTCCTTTCTCCCACACTCAAAACCAAAGCCATTGTGGGCTGTGCATGAGTCATGTCTGAGCTGCCATAAATCTGGGAATCCACTGACACCACCGTCACAATAAATCCACTTATTCATCACCCTGGGACAGGGACCTGCACTACAGCCTGGCTATGGTGCTTACATAGCCCACACACACAGACACACACTCACCTAAAGTCAGCAAACTTTGATAAATATCTAGATTATTCTTGACCTGTATTATTCTTTGCCTTTGTTCTAAAATAAACACAAACCATGTGAATGTCTGCTTGAGAGTGGTCCTCACACAATTAAACACAAGCATGGTCAAGAAAATATTATTCAAAAGGATTAAGATTCATTTATAGAGCAATCTGAGTGAGTAGGGGAAGGGGGGTGACACCAACTACTTATTCTCTTCCCCCTCTGCTCATAAAACACATATCTCCTCAAAAGATCAAACTATTCTACATGGACCATATTCTACTGGGGCTTGATGCTATGTGAGATTAAGGAATTTATACTCACTTCTAACCAAATTGCTAACATATGTATTTTTCCCCGTCCGATACCAAAACTATGTCAGAACACCAACTTTCAGTGTGGACGTTGCAATTGTTGGCCTACCCCACACCCCTCTCTTTCCCCCTTCCTCTCTTTCTCTCCCAGTCCTTCTTTCCCGATAAAGAACCACTTGGGGCTCACTCAGAACATATGGAAGTTGGTAGCCCCGAAGGAGTCACACCCCGAAGGAGTCACACAGATCTTTATTAAATGCGGAGCTCTTCCAAACCGCCACCCCCCCCCCCTCCAAACTAATGATCCAGACGAACCTGGCAGCAAGGATAATCCTGCTGTTGTCATGATTCTTTTTTAATTAGGGTTCTCGAGGAGCACTGGATTGTTTAAATCACCCCTGGCTCTCGCTGAGAAGGACTGACCACAACCCAGGCTCTGACTTTGAGGACTACACTGGACACCTAGATAGCCTGTGTTATAATAATGTTACATAACATACATGGGAGAGATGGGGGAGAATGGAGGGAGGAGATGGAGAGAGAGAAGAATACAGAGACAAAAGGGAGGGACCATGAACGACGCTCTGTGCCACTGTTGTGAAATAGCTAGTAGGTGAAGGTATTAATGCATTAAAAGCAACAATTACACTAAATGCAGAGTAAAACATTTGTGTACAGTAAACAAATAAACTATTATTACAGATGTTTCAAATGCCTAAGAGCTTAGGGAGTTTTACTTGTAATCAAAGTATACTAAGGCATCCAGAAATCAAATACAGAAGCATTGTCTAAATAGTGCCTAAATCATATGGTTGCAAAAAGCCAATATTTTCAATTTCAACAGGATCTAGTTTCAGCTCAGTAGAAAACTGAGTGCATCTTGACCTCCGTAAAAACTATCTTGTTCTACACTCTAATTGCATACAATTCCCATTTAACCTCAGTAAGGGATTCTCAGTGACCTCAATTGCTTTCTCAATAAATACTAGCTATGTTTCTACACACCAATTAGGATGAAATGAGGGCCGGAATTCCATATATCAGATGAATCATCCAGTGTCATTTGGACTCCGAATGAATAATAAATGAAGTTTTAGTCAAAGTTCTCAAAGAAAAAGAAGAAAAAAAGACGAGAGAAGCACAAAAATGCATTCACGCAAGCAAATGAGAATTTCGCCAGATCATTGCTGTAGGTATTGGAACACAATAAAACTATAGAAGGACTAAGAGTTCGACACATTCTTTGGACACCGCCATGGCAGAGAAACCTTGAGCAATTTCTGTTGATTCAACAATTTTGGTTAATGGGTACCACATCTATTCCACAGCCTGTAATTACAACAGCTCAGTTTCCAATCTCCAGCTCGGCATGCTGGGATGCCTCACAAGTCCTTGCTGTGGTCGCCAATTTTCCGCCATTTCTTTGAGCTCCATCCCCTCCCTCATCGTACAGAACATGTTAGAAAACATGCTGGACTGGGAGCAGTGGAGATCCTTCATTCAAAGACAGGTGACCTAAATCATGTCAGCCCCCGTACACACCACACCCTCACCAGCCAGGACGGGTTGGTGGGAGAAAAAAAACTGGTCTGGAAGACACCGGGGGACAGTGAGTATCTGTTTCCATTCCCGCCTTCAGGTTTAACAAAAGGGCGCTGGTGTTACTCCTGCCTTTGGAGATCAGGAAACAGACCGATCACATCCCCAGGACATTGCCTGGGTGGTGCTCTGATTGACTAGCGAGTACTAGCACCCACCAATCCCTCAAGGATACAATTCCCAAGGCACCTCCCATTTCCCATTGGAGAAGATTTCACTACCCAAAGAATGAAAAGGAAAATGCATATTTTAACTAGTTTACCCATTAAGTAAACTATTATGTGTCATAGGTAGAGCTCCTAGAAAGCCTTTGATAATTCAGGACCTGGTAGACTTTCAGCGAAGTCTGCCTAAAACATTGTCCTTTGCGAAGGCTGATTTTACTCTGCCCTTCCAAGTTCAGTTTAGGTTGAAATGTTTTACGGTATACCAGGGTATTTGGAAAAGGACACATTTTTTTTTTAATACATTTAAATATTTGTAGTTTCATTTTAAGTAAATACTTGCAGTCAACTTGTGTAATACATTAAGAAGAAAAAAATATTGCGTTCTTCATTTCACCTACCACATCATTGTTCCATTATGGAGCTTACCGGTAGACCCCAGTCACATGGTGTTTGTTAACAAGCAGACAACAATGAGAGACCGGAGCCTTGAGTCACTCACTGTTGTGCAGCACGTGCCAGGTGATCTAGTTACAGGAATTCACAACTAAATGTTTGCCTGCTAGATATCTTATAATTATTAAGTTAACTGTCTAGAATGTGCTAAATGCTCTGCAGTTGTGCATGTGGTTATGCCTCTATTGTCAACAAAAAAAATATGACTTAAATGTAAATGTAAATGTAAAAAAAATGATTCTCCTTTTTGATTTTGCATTTTCAGTTTAAATTGCAGTTCTTACTTTGTCCACTAGGGTTGGTCAGCGATTTCAGGCAGTCGAAGTCATTGACTTGCGTGCTAGCAAGTTAGCGATTAGTTCTTAGCTGTTAGTAGTTTCTTACTGTTAATAAATACGGATGATTGCCATAATTACTTTGTCATTACTAAGTTATACATAAAAATACCGTTATAAAAATCCAAACCGGTCAATGAATGGATACTGGTATATAACGTAAGTATCTTGCGGTTCACCCCCCAGCCTTAGTTCAGTTTGCAGCCATAATACTCAAATGTAGTAAATGGCACGAACAACTAAGCAAAATTAGGCTAATTGACAGAACTATCAATGCTAACGCTAGCTAGCTAATGGGCTTACAAAAATACTGGGTGAGAGATACAAATTTGATGTCCCTTTTTAATGTATCCATTAGTTAATCTGACTGGGGAAATAAATAAAGGGCTTCATTGCCAAAAACCCAAAGTATTCATTTAAAAGGGTTCAGTGTTTCCCAACTGGAAAACAACTATCTAAAGTTAGCTTGAAAGACTAAATCTAGCTACCATTATTACTTTTGTAAATATAAACCAGATGGTGGAAACATACTGAAATCTCTTCCACCTGTCACAGACACTTGTGGATTGGAGTTCGCCAGAGGAGTTCAGCAAAATATGTAGGCTGGGCAATCCACGATTGAACACATTTGACAAACACCTGACTTGATTTTTATGCCATTTTGTTGTTTAAAACCAGCGAACAAAACCATTTCTAAAACTTTAGACCCTAGGGAAATCAGTCAATTGAAATAAATTCATTTGGCTCTAATCTATGGATTTTACATAACTGGGAGGGCATATGCCCACCCACTGGGGAGCAAGGATCAGCCAATCACCATGAGTTTTTTTCCTCACAAAAGGGCTTTATTACAGACAAAAATACTCCTGCTTCATCAGCTGCCCGGGATGGCTGGTCTCAGACCATCCCGCAGGTGAAGAAGCCAGATGTGAAGGTCCTGGGCTGGTGTGGTTACATGTGTTCTGCGGTTGTGAGGCCAGTTGGTATGGAACGTCGTTTGGGTCGCGTTAAATAACATTTTAATTTGACATGTCAAATAACACAATTCTACTATAGAATGTTGTGTGTGCTGAATTTGCACATGCAAGCCAAGCGCTACCACTACTATCAGTAGCACTGTCAAAGCTGTACAAAAAAGTCTGCAAACACCGGCCACGAACGATGAGTTTACAATACCGCGTTGGTAATAAGGTAATAAGGCATTACATTTGTTCGACCGCTACATCTGTGGTAGCTTGGTACCTAGCTAGCACCAATACAACCAGCTTTGTGAGTAAGTATTAGCTAGGTAGCCACTTGTTCACCTATTGAAATTGAACTGAAGTTCATGAAAATAAATAGCAACTACTTAACCCTTTTGCCCAAAGCTAACGTTAGAAACAGCCAGCTAACTTAAATCTGGCTAGTGAGGCTCGACCGGACCGGGTTGTTGTGATGCTAGCCACATTAAGGATTAGGCACAACAGTGGAATTTGAGTTTTGCCTTCAAAATAAAAGTACAACAATTGGTGGACATGACATATTTATTTAAACTAGACAACGTTAAACAAGGTTGGAATGTGAAGCAACAAAGGTGTATCAGTCTACTCGGTGACACCCACAGAACACAACTGTGAAGAGTTTACGCAAATATTAGCGTTGTAGCTCTTATCTTGGGACTGTGAAATCACCTACCCAGTCATCCTATTGTGTGTATTGACATTCAAATTGCACTGAACAGCTTTACCTAAGGATTGGGGTATCAGTCTACTCAATACCCAATATATTTTTTAAATGAGAGTTTTCAGACTCCAAAACATCCATGAAGTATTGTTTCTCCTCTGGAATAATGTTTAATACACATAGTAGGTTGACAATAAACGTGGCTCAATTCAGTTGTTTCAGAGTCCCGCAAGAAGAGCTACAACGCTAATGTTCTCTGGGTGTCACTGTGTAGACTGATACCCCGTGTCATTGATCCACAATCCATAGGTAAGGCTGTACAGTGAAATAAGTATGCCCCTAATGCAATTCTAAAGTCTAATACATCCAGTGTGATTTAAACAGATTTGTCAAATTAACAAATCGTCTTTTGTTGATTTCATATAACATTCCAACCTTGTTTATTATGATCTATTCAATTATGGCATAATTCTACTATTTGTACTCATTTGCATCACTGTCAATGACAAACTTTTATTTTGAAGGCTAACCGGAAAGACCACTATTGTGGCTAATCCTTATTGTGGCTAGCTTCACATAGATGGGTCCGACCACCATTAATCAAATAAGAACTTTTATAAATTAGGGTTATTTTAGATGACGATACCTAGCTATATAGTTAGCTAGCTCTACTATAGCTACTGAAACAGATTGTCATTGTGCTATGTTTTTGAGGAAGAACATTGTTTGCATCCATCAGCTTTTTTTCTGACCAGCACTGTAGGTGAGCGAGGCAACTTTACCATCATCATAGCATACGTAAATGGATTAATCATTGTGACATATGAAATACGAGTGATAGTGTAATCAATGTATAATAACTACGTAAAAAAATGTATTAACGCGTTAAATTGTTATGTGAAGTGCAGTCATATTCAGGTCCTGATTGGTCAACAAAGTGTTATTTGACGTGTTTCTTTTTTGACACGCAAAGACCCAGAGTTCCATAGGTTGGACGCTTGCCAAAATCTAAAACATTGGAGGCAGCTTATGGTAGAGAAATTAACATTCAATGACATGTCAATTGCACGCTCCCTCAAAACTTCAGACATCTGTGGCATTGTGTTGTGTGACAAAACTGCACAATGTAGAGTGCAGGACAAGGTGCACGTGTCATGATCATGCTGTTTAATCAGCTTCTTGATATGCCACACCTGTCAGGTGGATGGATTATCTTGGCAATGGAGAAATGCTCACTAACAGGGATGTAAACACATTGGAGAGAAATACGCTTTTTGTGCATATGGAACATTTTTTAGATCTTTTATTTCAGCTCATGAAACGAACACTTTACATGTCGTGTTTACATTTTTGTTCAGTATATTTATTGCTGAGGTTGTGGAAGTGCCTGCACTGGTAACTTGACAACCAAAAGCAGTTGCTCTGGAGGCATCACGGCCTATACAAACTAACTTGCCCTTCCCTTCCCACCACCTGTCTTGTCTTCCATGACAGAGTATTCAATGTGCTTATAATTGAAATAGGACATGGTGGACCTAACCTGTGTAAAACAAATAGAACTCTCATTTTAATAGAAGAACGGTGACTGGTTTGGTCCAACAGAAACAGAGAAAAATAAAGAATGACTGTAAATGACAAAGTGAAGGTGAAAAGGGGTCTGAACGAGGGGGAGAAGACAGTTACACTCCAGGGAACCGATAGAGATGAGGGGGCAATTCTTCCACACCAGAAAGAAGGGGAGGTGACTGCATCAGAGCATACCCACGTTTATTGATTTTGTCAGCAAGGCCTCCGTTTGTTTGAAACAGACAGTCGATGAGGTGCAGAATCCTCACAAGGTGTCCAAAAAACAAAATGTTTATGCTTCGTTTCTCGCACTTTGCCAGCCAAGAGAAAATGTTTAATATATTTAAGCAAGACCATGTGTCGGTGCAACGCAGAAACTTGTTGAATGTCTACAGGAGGACTGCCAAAACAAATAAGGTCATGGTTTCTTTTGAAAACCCTTTAAAACATGTATTTTCTTGCGTGGCCACATGTCCTTATGGAAACAATTAACAGCAGGTACAATGTGTTTTGGGTTGGTGGTCGGGGATTGGCAGAACACTGGATAGACATGGTCTTGCAAGTCATTCAGCTGAAATTCAATATAAATTGAGAGAAGATTGTATGGATTTTAAGGCAACAATAGTGCATATCTAAAGGCTATACTCGTTTATAATATGACGGACTCAAATGGTAAACTGCTGCGTAAACCAGAGGGTTGCATTTGTTGGAATTGTTTTGTGTGAACAGTTTTGCTACATCACTATGATAATGCAGACTAATTGGCAGATAGACAGAAATACAGATGACAGACAAAAGACAACATGTGGATAGAACTGACACAGCAAGTGGCGATCAAGATAGTGGGAAAGTAGCAGCCTTGTCAGAGCCCAGATACTCTACAAATCTCACAGTGCATAGTGCATGGGCTTAAGATATAATATAACAAGAACACGAGTAAAAGCCAAACGGCTTCCTATATCTGTTTCTACTGTTCAGAAGTGAACGCTGGGCTTTACACCTGAAGGGATGCACATATCAATGTCGACTAACCGACCCTCATTAACCGGTCAACAAACTGTGAAAAATAAAATTAAAAATCCAGACAGTAAAATTGTGTGACTAACAGAAAATACTATGCACGCATACAAGAAATATACATTCCTCTTTAAGAGAAGCATGCAACAATAGCAAGCCTATCGTCTTTCAGTCAAAAGGTTTCAGCCTCGCTGAACATGGAACTCCTGTAATGAAGCAGCAGCTCATCATTTTCAAAAATCTACTTGCAGGAAAACCCTGTTCTAAAACAGCACACCTAATGCGAGCGGTTCCATGTGACAGATGAAAATCTCAGTTAGAAACATAAAACGAGGGGGACTCGAATAGCAACAACTAAGATGGCCACTGGCTTCTGGACAATGAAATAAAGTTGATATGAAAACCAATAAATCAGGAGAGAAATGCTGGTTAACGGCATGATGAAGTCAAAATAATTGCCTCCACGTTTCTATGGATGGATTTTGGCTTACTGGGCTACTTTGAAGCAAGGTAAGACATGCCTCATTATTTGAGTTAAAGTAAAACTTTCAGGTATCATACAATTATAATGCCTCATGCGTACATTGCAAAGTGGTGTGTGACACACTGATACCCTACCTACCGTTGACTATAGCCTATGCACTCATATGATGAAAGGGAGGTGCATTTTAATAACGAGTTGAGATTGAGTAACAAAAATATGAGCACTTTTTAATGGGCTTACAAAAGCATGATTCACTCAAGCTCTCGCAGTCTCACACGAGTCGTGGGATTAGGCACATCCTCCATCCTCGTCCACAAAGCCCTAGCAAAACAAAAACTTGATAATAGCACTCACTGTTGCCCCTAGTGGCCGGTTTTTGAAGGCATTTCCCGACATCCTCAGGACATTGATAGACGTCCAATTTCGAAGTCAATCTTGAACGATCTCCCTGGTTTCACTCAAGTACCAGCTTTTTGAGGAGCTACTCTCACGCTGTTTTTAAAGGTGATTAGCTATTCCGCTCCTCCAACAAGGTTATGTATGCTGTGCACGTGTAATAAATAACATACATGATGACTAACAAAAATACACAAGTGCCAATTTAATACCACTAAACTATGAAAATGTACTTATCGAGACTGATAAGCTTGAGCGGTGAAATGCCTTTTCATTAACACCCCTAACCTGAAGCCAGGAGGGGTCTAAGGACTACCTATATATCACCGTCTTCAAAGAGCAGGCATTTAAGTTAGCCTTAGTTCCACCACACATGTCCAACACTGCCTAAGACCATGAACCACTCCCCCCTCTCCCACTCCCTCAAACACTTGTCATTTGTGTGGGTGAGAGCCTGATCAGCAATGTGGTTGAGGTCAAAAAGGCCAAGGGGAGTTTAACTATGCAAACTCGCACCACTAATACCAAAGCTTTTCAGCAGATTCAACGCTGTCCAAAATGTTTGGACCGCAACTGTAACAAAATAAGAATTAAGTGTGTGTTTTTCCTCTCTTACCGTATTGGTGGGATCGTCTTGCAGTATTGAATCATACTGCTTGCTGGCATCCTCGTACCTTCAAAGGCAGAAAAAAAAAAAAAAAAAAGACTGACCAGTCAAGACAAATTAGGTGGTGTTGAAATCAGAGTTCAAGGCAATCAAGTTTCTGTACACAATGCAGCCAGTCTCCTTGGTTACACAGTGAACCCTTGCCGAAATCAGCAGCGATCTAAAAGAGGAAATAAACAGTCATTACTGTTGCTGCTCAAATAGCCTACATTGTGAGAGGCTTACACCACTTAACAATGAGTCAAGAAACCAACACAAAGAGTAGGGAAGCACACTGATTTGAAGAGTGTATAGACAATTATTTCCTGTAATTTGCTCAAAAGGTGATTCAAATCAATCTGTTTAGTTGCGTTTTAAAGGCCTTTCTTTTGAGCCGTGTAAGAATAATAGGCTACCTTCTATTACATAAAAGTCTGATCAGAGCTATATTCAACACAATGTGTGTTTTAAAGTTACGATGCAAAGGGGGAATCCATACGATTCTGTTTAATATTAGTGAGTTATGAGCTGTAAATATCAAACCATGCAGAAATTTCCTGGCAACAGGGAGGTGGGGAGGCGTGTTCACTTCACTTGTCATGTCAAATCATGGGTCTGCAGGGATGATTTTGAACTTTTTTTTTTTATTAGAGGTGAACTGCAATGCTAACGGTTTAGCAGCCAAAAAGCCAGGGCTCCATGATCAAAACCTGTTCTGCTCACCACAACCTACAACAGAAGCAACTCTGTTTCCCATTAGCAGTGAGCAGCCCCACTTCCAGTGCCACTCCTTCCCTCACATCCACTTTATTACTCAACTGCACTCTGGGAGATTTCAGATGGCACCAGGCAACCACTCACGAGCCACTTTGATATGCTTTATTTACTGGGGGGGCTCAACGAAACACAGTGTGTGTGTGTGTGTCGGGGGTGAGGGATAGTTAGTTGTTTGAAGCTGTGTCATTCCAGTGTATCTCCGCCTGAAGCCAATTAGAGGCCAGTGTGTGCCATTTATTTAATCTGACAGTGCAGGAGTTCAATTATCACATCAACTCCGACATAAACGATAAACGAGTCATGGTGATCAGGGGTGGTAAACAAATTGAATTACCCTTACTCCAGTTCCAGTCAAAAATACTGTGGTTCTCTTGTTCCCTTACATTCACTCCCCTTCGGTTTTTATTAATCACAATTGCAGATGCACAAATAAACAGTGCTGAGAAGAAACAAAGCTGAAACTGTGGTGACATGCAAATATTTACAGCCAGGCAAGACCTCGTCTCTCAGCTCAGAGACGAAAAGCACAACAAGATAATATATATATATTTTTTTAAACAGAAGATTGAGGGACCCCCAGAATAGCAGTGGGAGCAAACCACTTCCTTCCTGGGGAATCCCTCGCTCAGGCTAAAAGGGCCGAGCACTGAACCATTCACTTGTTTTTTTCTCCCCCTTTTTGCCAGCGGAATGGTTGTTTCCAACACAAACAGAGCCCACCACACACACTCACCCAGACCATCGTACCACTTAGGATCTACAGTACACCCCCCTTTACCCCAGGCCTATAGGGTAAATTCAGTTTAAGTCAATTCCTTTTTGACAGCATCCCTTCTGCTTTAAACTAAACTTTCCATATGTTCGCCCATTGAAAAAGTGGTCGGAAAGTGACTTGGAGCTGAATGCCAAAACATTCAGGAGATAAAGGTACTCAAAGTGCAACAATTTCCCATTCCCTACCATGCGACATCCATGCCTTCATCACTGGAAAATATAAACGGTTGAGTTATAGATAATTTAAAAGTTTACAAAAAGTGGTCAAACTTTTATTATTTATTGGAAGAAAAAAAGGTTCCATAATAAATAAATAAACTTTAATGTCAATTATCTAAAAACACACATTTTTTTCCATATTCGCATGTGTTGTAGCTTAGACCCTATTTCACAACATCGGAGGTTTTTGTGTTGTGCCCGCCATCGGTTGAGACACAACATGCGCTTGAATACAGGGCTGACCCCATTTAGTCGACAGGTCGATTGTTTGGTCTATAGGCCGTTGGTCGGCAGATATTTTTTTAGTCGAGCGGTCGCAAATTGTTAAAAATTGAAGACACACAAGACACCTGTCTGATTTGTGCCAGTCTCAGTGGACTAATCCATTGCGGAGGCCGTTGGGATGGCACAGTCCATCACCTTAAGACAGTAGTTCCCAACCAGGGGTACTAGGACCCCTGGGGGGGTACTTGGCCTAGCCACGAGGGGCACTTGATTAGAAACATGAGACCATAGGCGCTACTGATACAATGCTCATAGGGGGAGTACCTCAGGGGTACTCCAGGAAGAGAAACATGCAATTGTTGGTTCAGTAAATGAAAAAGTTTTGGAAACATTGCTCTAAGACATACAATTCCTTCGGAAAGACCAATTACCTTCTTGCCTGGTTGCTAAGTTTGGTCGAACGGCCAGCTCTAGGCAGAGACTGGGTAGCTCCATATTTTTCCCATTTACCAATAATGGAGATCACGTTGCTCTTGGAAACTTTCAACACTCTAGAAATTGTTTTAAACCCTTCCCCAGATATACAGTGCCAGTAAAAAGTTTGGACACACCTACTCTCTCAGTGATGACTTTGTGCTGATAATCGTAGCATTGTCACTGGCTTGATGTATCCAAACGATGCAGTCCCTTCCCCTCTCAACATTTCATTTGGATTCGGTGGACTGATATATAGTGCAGTTCGTTAAACATTCAGACCCCTTGACTTATTTCACATTTTGTTACTTCACAGCCTGATTCTAAAATGGTTTAATTGTCCCCCCCTATCAATCTGCACACAAGACCACATCATGACAAACAGGTTTGTAGAAATGTTTGCAATTGTTTTATTTTTTTAAGTATTCAGACCCTTTACTCAGTACTTTGTTGAAGCACCTTTGGCAGCGATTACAGCCTTGTCTTCTTGGGTATGACGCTACAAGCTTGGCACACCTGTATTTGGGGAGTTTCTAACCTTTTCTGTATATCCTCTCAAGCTCTGTCAGGTTGGATGGGCAGCTATTTTCAGGTCTCTGCAGAGATGTTCGATCGGGTTCAAGTCAGGGCTCTGGCTGGGTCACTCAACAACATTCAGAGACTTGTCCCGAAGCCACTCCTGCGTTGTGTTGGCTGTGAGCTTAGGGTCGTTGTGCTGTTGGAAGGTGAACATTCTCCCCAGTTTAAGGTCCTGAGCGCTCTAGAGCAGGTTTCATCAAAGATCACTGTACTGTTCTCCATTCATCTTTCCCTCGATCCTGACTAGTCTCCCAGTTCCCTGCCACTGAAAAACATCCAAACAGCATGCTGCTGCCACCACACTTCACCGTTGGTATGATAATTGTCCAGGTGATGAGTGGTGCCTGGTTTCCTACAGATGTGACACTTGGCATTCAGGCCAAAGAGTTCAATCTTGGTGTCATCAGACCAGAGAATCTTGTTTCTCATGGACAGAGATCTTTAGGTGCCTTTTGGCAAACTCCACGCAGGCTGTCATGTGCCTTTTCCTGAGGAGTGGCTTCTGTTTGGCTTAATTGGTGGAGGGCTGCATAGATGGTTGTCCTTCTAGAAGGTTCTCCCATCTCCACAGAGTAACTCTGGAGCTCTGACAGAGTGACCACTGCGTTCTAGGTCATTCATGGCCAAGGCCCTTCTCCCCAGATTGCTCAGTTTGGCTGGGCGGCCAGCTCAAGGAAGAGACTTGGTGGTACCAATGATGGAGGCCACTGTGTTCTTTGGAACCTTCAATGCTGGAGAGGTGGTACCATTCCCCAGATCTGTGCCTCGACACAATCCTGTATCTGAGCTCTACGGACAATTAATTCGACCTCATGGCTTGATTTTTGCTCTGACCTGCACTGTCAACCGTGGGACCTTATATAGACAGGAATGTGCCTTTCCAAATCATGTCCAAACAATTGAATTTACCACAGGTGGACTCCAATCAAATTGTAGAAACATCAAGAATGATCAATTGAAACCGGATGCACCTGAGCTCAATTTCGAGTCTCATAGCAAGTGTCTGAATACTTATGTAAATAAGTTATATTCTTTTTTTATTGTTAATTTGCAAAAGTAGATTGATGAGAATAAATAATAATTTTATCCACCTTAGAATAAGGCTGTAATGTAACAAAATATGGGAAAAAAGGGAAGGAGTCTGAATACTTTAAATGCACTGTAGGGTACATACCATTTTGAGAACAGATTAATACAAAAGAATGCCCTGCCCTATTCTAAATTCACAATTGGTGATTACATAATTATGCATTTTTCACTTCACCTCGCTCATCAACTCATCCATTCTCATTAACTTCATCTGTTTATGATAAAAAAATCTCAACTGTTTTTCTTTTCCAGTGATGAAGACGTGTCTCAATGGGTCAACTTTGAAAGGGAAAGGAAAGGGGATACCAAGGCAGTTGCACAACTGAATGCATTCAACCGAGCACCTTCATCTCTTGAACGTTTGGCATTCAGGCCAAACTCACTTTCTGAGCACCTCTGCAATAGGCAAATATTTATGGAAGGTTTCGTTCAAATCAAAAGGGGTGCTGTCAAAAACTGATTAAAGGGTAAATCCATTTGAATGCAGTCTTTCAGCCATGTTACAGTGAGAGACTCTGAAGCTTACTTTTCTAAAGCCTCCAGCCGCATGCCCGCTAATCGCTTCACTCGTTGGCTACCTGGAAACTGCCTCTTCAGTTCCTGTAGACAAGTCTGCAAGGGAAGTGGGCAGAGGGAAGGTGCAATTAGAGTTGACTGGGTGCAACATGCTACAAATAGTCAGGACACATACACTTTCTTTTACTTAAAGCCCCCATGCAGTCTTTGTAATTGTATTTTTTAAATCACTGCAAATGATCACTCTTAATTTTATGAAAATAACATTTTGCATTTACATTCTAGTCACTTAGCAGACACTCTTAATCCAAATCAAATTTTATTTGTCACATACACATGGTTAGCAGATGTTAATGAGAGTGTAGCGAAATGCTTGTGCTTCTAGTTCCGACAATGCAGTGATAACCAACAAGTAATCTAACTAACAATTCCAAAACTACTGTCTTATACACAGTGTAAGGGGATAAAGAATATGTACATAAGGATATATGAATGAGTGATGGTACAGAGCAGCATACAGTAGATGGTATCGAGTACAGTATATACATATGAGATGAGAATGTAGACAAAGTAAACAAAGTGGCATAGTTAAAGTGGCTAGTGATACATGTATTACATAAGGATGCAGTCGATGATGTAGAGTACAGTATATACGTATGCATATGAGATGAATAATGTAGGGTAAGTAACATTATATAAGGTAGCATTGTTTAAAGTGGCTAGTGATATATTTACAACATTTCCCATCAATTCCCATTATTAAAAGTGGCTGGAGTTGGGTCAGTGTCAATGACAGTGTGTTGGCAGCAGCCACTCAATGTTAGTGGTGGCTGTTTAACAGTCTGATGGCCTTGAGATAGAAGCTGTTTTTCAGTCTCTCGGTCCCAGCGTTGATGCACCTGTACTGACCTCGCCTTCTGGATGATAGCGGGGTGAACAGGCAGTGGTTCGGGTGGTTGATGTCCTTGATGATCTTTATGGCCTTCCTGTAACATCGGGTGGTGTAGGTGTCCTGGAGGGCAGGTAGTTTGCCCCCGGTGATGCGTTGTGCAGACCTCACTACCCTCTGGAGAGCCTTACGGTTGAGGCGGAGCAGTTGCCGTACCAGGCGGTGATACAGCCCGCCAGGATGCTCTCGATTGTGCATCTGTAGAAGTTCGTGAGTGCTTTTGGTGACAAGCCGAATTTCTTCAGCCTCCTGAGGTTGAAGAGGCGCTGCTGCGCCTTCTTCACGATGCTGTCTGTGTGAGTGGACCAATTCAGTTTGTCTGTGATGTGTATGCCGAGGAACTTAAAACTTGCTACCCTCTCCACTACTGTTCCATCGATGTGGATAGGGGTGTTCCCTCTGCTGTTTCCTGAAGTCCACAATCATCTCCTTAGTTTTGTTGACGTTGAGTGTGAGGTTATTTTCCTGACACCACACTCCGAGGGCCCTCACCTCCTCCCTGTAGGCCGTCTCGTCGTTGTTGGTAATCAAGCCTACCACTGTTGTGTCGTCCGCAAACCTGATGATTGAGTTGGAGCGTGCGTGGCCACGCAGTCGTGGGTGAACAGGGAGTACAGGAGAGGGCTCAGAACGCACCCTTGTGGGGCCCCCCGTGTTGAGGATCAGCGGGGAGGAGATGTTGTTGCCTACCCTCACCACCTGGGGCGGCCCGTCAGGAAGTCCAGTACCCGGTTGCACAGGGCGGGGTCGAGACCCAGGGTCTCGAGCTTGATGACGAGCTTGGAGGGTACTATGGTGTTGAATGCCGAGCTGTAGTCGATGAACAGCATTCTCACATAGGTATTCCTCTTGTCCAGGTGGGTTAGGGCAGTGTGCAGTGTGGTTGAGATTGCATCGTCTGTGGACCTATTTGGGCGGTAAGCAAATTGGAGTGGGTCTAGGGTGTCAGGTAGGGTGGAGGTGATATGGTCCTTGACTAGTCTCTCAAAGCACTTCATGATGACGGAAGTGAGTGCTACGGGGCGGTAGTCGTTTAGCTCAGTTACCTTAGCTTTCTTGGGAACAGGAACAATGGTGGCCCTCTTGAAGCATGTGGGAACAATAGACTGGGATAGGGATTGATTGAATATGTCCGTAAACACACCGGCCAGCTGGTCTGCGCATGCTCTGAGGGCGCGGCTGGGGATGCCGTCTGGGCCTGCAGCCTTGCGAGGGTTAACACGTTTAAATGTCTTACTCACCTCGGCTGCAGTGAAGGAGAGACCGCATGTTTTCGTTGCAGGCCGTGTCAGTGGCACTGTATTGTCCTCAAAGCGGGCAAAAAAGTTATTTAGTCTGCCTGGGAGCAAGACATCCTGGTCCGTGACTGGGCTGGGTTTCTTCTTGTAGTCCGTGATTGACTGTAGACCCTGCCACATGCCTCTTGTGTCTGAGCCATTGAATTGAGATTCCACTTTGTCTCTGTACTGACGCTTAGCTTGTTTAATAGCCTTGCGGAGGGAATAGCTGCATTGTTTATATTTGGACATGTTACCAGACACCTTGCCCTGATTAAAAGCAGTGGTTCGCGCTTTCAGTTTCACGCGAATGCTGCCATCAATCCACGGTTTCTGGTTTGGGAATGTTTTTATCTTTGCTATGGGAACGACATCTTCAACGCACGTTCTAATGAACTCGCACACCGAATCAGCGTATTCCCCAATATTTTTATCTGACGCAATACGAAACATGTCCCAGTCCACGTGATGGAAGCAGTCTTGGAGTGTGGAGTCAGCTTGGTCTGACCAGCGTTGGACAGACCTCAGCGTGGGAGCCTCTTGTTTAAGTTTCTGCCTGTAGGCAGGGATCAACAAAATGGAGTCGTGGTCAGCTTTTCCGAAAGGGGGGCGGGGCAGGGCCTTATATGCGTCGCGGAAGTTAGAGTAACAATGATCCAAGGTTTTACCACCCCTGGTTGCGCAATAACAAAAAACTGCATAGTTTCCTAGGAACGCGAAGCGAGGAGGCCATCTCTGTCGGCGCCGGAAGTAAACCAGAGCAATTTACACAGTTAGTGCATTCATCTTAGAGATTCTCCCCTACTTTTGTAAACTTTATTGCCAGTAGTTCTGAAACTAGCACTCACGAACCAAAAGTGGTCCCCTGAAAATTGCGTACTTCATTACATGTGTGCACCACGTCATTGCTCGCTCTATAAATCGGTCTCTGCGGTTTCCACTGTGCCATTGGGTCCGCCCCGCAGATAACGCTGGGCAGGCCTCCTGATAGCTGTCACTGAAATGTGAAGGGCTGAAGCTCTTTGACGAGAACTCTAACTGTTAAGGGATTGGACAACGTGGGGGGAAATGTAGGGAAAATGGCACAAACTAGGGATTTCATGACCACCCCTACGTAAAATGTATTTTTTATTTCACCTTTATTTAACCGTAAAATGTATGCACGTATTACTTTGGATAAAAGCATCTGCTAAATGGCATATATATTATTATATTATGGCTAATTGAGGTAAAACAGTAATTCTGCTCATAGATTATGCATATATGAGCTACACATTGGTGACTAAGGGCTGGATGTGTCAAAGTGCCAAAGCATGTCTTACAGCTAGTTAGGTGAGAAATGAAATTTACATTTGAGTCATTTAGCAGATTCTCTTATCCAGAACGACTTACAGGAGTAGGGCACTTTAAAATCTGTTGTATTTTGTGCCTGATTACAATACATTTTTTCCCAAAATCCGCTTTCTCCTTTTTGTTTTTCCAGGTTTCATTTTTCCCTTTTTATCACACTTAAAAACAAAAACAAGTCCACAACAACACGTAAACCACATCAGGACACCACTTTTGAGGTCTGGGGGAAAGAATGTTGCATTTTGGGTGTAGTTACCCTTTTTCACAAGTGAGCACCATCCAGAGACCGTTGTTTGGTTAGCTGTGTTTCTGTAGCGCTCATGTGATTGCAGAGTTTGCAAAACAAATGGCCTCTGAATTGATGCAAATAATGATGTCATTCTGCCAGGTAGGCATAGGCTACTTTGTAGTTAACATTCAGTTTAAAAAGGTTTTGGGGAAAGCCTTTCCATTTATCAGCAGACGATTATCATGATCATTACCGCTAAGGGCTACACAAAGTGCAGACTTGACATACTGCACAAACATGGGCATTCCTGTGCCCATGGTTGCAGGAAAATAAGTATCACTGATGTATATTCATATCCTATGATTAACTTCAACAAATTAACACATTTTCTAATAGCTTTAGTTGATTTCCTACTAAGTTAAAAACATATTGGAATATTTCTGAATTACTTTAGACAATGTGGATTCCGTGATTCCGTCTGCGTTTTCCGCAACGCAGATTTTATATGCCCCACAGAAGAAATTAGGGTTAAGACCTTCCGGTTACCGGCCCAACACTTAATAGGGTTAAGACCTTCCGGTTACCGGCCCAACACTTAACCGCTAGGCTTCCTGCCGCCCAATATATTTTTTAATAATTTATTTCCCTGAGCCTCCTTTCGCCATTGAAATACTCCGCCTGATCGTCTGGGCATGTTGATGCAAATTTGAATATATTAACATACACAGCCCGAGTGACGTGCGGTCAGGGTAAGCAGGGCCTACTCTGAAATTAATAAAAATAGAACTAATGAAAAATAAATATGTTTGATCTATAATCATTTTGTCATGCTTTTTATGCATGATATAATCGATTTCTGAACATGTACTTACTTCACAAATTTGCGCAAGGAGGCCTGGGGAAAGGCAGCCTCGCTGTGCCTTTCTCCCGCCCTTCAAACTCATTGACATGACTTGTGCATCGGAATATTTTTATTTATTTCACCAGGTAGGCTAGTTGAGAACAAGTTCTCATTTACAACTGCGACCTGGCCAAGATAAAGTAAAGCAGTGCGACACAAACAGAGTTACACATGGAATAAACAAGCGTACAGTCAATAACACAATAGAAAAAAAGAAAGTCTATATACAGTGTGTGCAAATGGCGTGAGGTGGTAAGGCAATAAATAGGCCATAGTAGCAAGTAATTACAATTTAGTAAATTAACATTGGAGATGTTCAGATGATGATGTGCAAGTACAAATACTGGTGTGCAAAAGAACAGAAAAGTAAACAAAAAATATATGGGGATGAGGTAGGTAGATTGGGTGGGATATTTACAGATGGGCTATGTACAGCTGCAGCAATTGGTAAGCTGCTTGGATAGCTGATGTTTAAAGTTAGAGTGAGATAAGACTCCAGCTTCAGCGATTTTTGCAACTCGTTCCAGTCATTGGCAGCATGGAACTGTAAGGAAAGGGAGCCAAAGGAGGTGTTAGCTTTGGGGATGCCCGGTGAGATATACCTGCTGGAGCGTGTGCTACGGTGGGTGTTGTTATCGTGACCAGTGAGCTGAGATAAGGCAGAGCTTTACCTAGCAAAGACTTATAGATGACCTGGAGCCAGTGGGTCTGGCGACGAATATGTAGCGAGTTCCAGCCAATTAGAGCATACAGGTCACAGTGGTGGGTGGTATATGGAGCTTTGGTGACAAAACAGATGGCACTGTGATAGACTGCATCCAATTTGCTGAGTGTTGGAGGCTATTTTGTAAATGACATTGCCGAAGTCAAGGATCAGTAGGATAGTCAGTTTTATGAGGGTATGTTTGGCAGCATGAGTGAAGGAGGCTTTGTTGCAGAATAGAAAGTTGATTCTAGTTTTAATTTTGGATTGGAGATGCTTAATATGAGTCTGGAAGGAGAGTTTACAGTCTAACCAGACACCTAGGTATTTATAGTTGTCCACATATTCTAAGTGAGAACCGTTTGGAGGTTTGTTAACAGTGTCCAAAGAAGGGCCAGATGTATACAGAATGGTGTCGTCTGCATAGAGGTGGATCGGAGAAACACCCGCAGCAAGAGCAACATCGATGATATATACAGAGAAGAGAGTCGGCCCGAAAATTGAACCCTGTGGCACCCCCATAGAGACAGCCAGAGGTCCGGACAAAATTGTCCCTCCGATTTGACACACTGAACTCTGTCGGAGAAGTAGTTGTTGAACCAGGCAAGGCAGTCATTTGAGAAACCAAGGCTGTTGAGTCTGTCGATAAGAATACGGTGATTGACAGAGTCGATGAAGACGGCTGCACAGTACAATCTTTATCGATGGCGGTTACGATATCGTTTAGTGCCTTGAGTGTGGCTGAGGTACACCCGTGACCAGCTCGGAAACTGGATTGCACAGCGGAGAAGGTACGGTGGGATTCGAAATGGTCAGTGATCTGTTTGTTCACTTGGCTTTCGAAGACTTTAGAAAGGCAGGGCATTTTGCCTCCCTGGTGGCGCAATGGTCTAGGGCACTGCATCACAGTGCTAGCTGTGCCACCAGAGACTCTGGGTTCGCGCCCAGGCTCTGTCACAGCCGGCCGCGAGATCTATGGGGCGACGCACAATTGGTCTAGCATCGTCAGGGTTAGGGAGGGTTTGGCCGGTAGAGATATCCTTGTCTCATTGCGTACTAGCGACTCCTGTTGCGTGCCGGGCGCAGTGCACGCTAACCAGGTTGCCAGGTGCACTGTGTTTCCTCCGACACATTGGTGCATCTGGCTTCCGGGTTGGATGCGTGCTGTGTTAAGAAGCAGTTGGGTTGTATTTCGGAGGACGCATGGCTTTCAACCTTCGTCTCTCCCGAGCCCGTACAATTGGATACCACGAAATTGGGGAGAAAAGGGGGTAAAATTCACAAAAAAGAAAAAAGGCAGGGCAGGATGGATATAGGTCTATAACAGTTTGGGTCTAGAATGTCTCCCCCTTTGAAGACGGGGATGACCGCCGCAGCGTTCCAATCTTAAGGGATCTCAGACGATATGAAAGAGGTTGAACAGACTGGTAATAGGGGTTGCAACAATGGCGGCGGATAATTTTAGAAAGAGATGGTCCAGATTGTCTAGCCCAGCTGATTTGTACGGGTCCAGGTTTTGCAGCTCTTTCAGAACATGTGCCATCTGGATTTGGGTGAAGGAGAAGCTGGGGAGACTTGGGCAAGTTGCTGCGGGGAGTGCGGAGCTGTTGGCCGGGGTAGGGGTAGACAGGTGGAAAGCGTGGCCAGCCATAGAAAATTATTGTTGAAATTATAGATGGTCGTAGATTTATCGGTGGTGACAGTGTTTCCTAGCTTCAGTGCAGTGGGCAGCTGGGAGGAGGTGCTCACTTTACAGTGTCCCAAAACTTTTTGGAGTTAGAGCTACAGGATGCACATTTCTGTTTGAAAAAGCTAGCCTTTGCTTTCCTGACTGACTGTGTGTATTGGTTCCTGACTTCCCCTGAACAGTTGCATATCATGGGGACTATTCGATGCTATTGCAGTACGCCACAGGATGTTTTTTTTTAGGCAGAAAGGACTCTGCCTGTGGACGTCACATGTCATCTTCCGCCTTTTGGCAGTTGCATTCGTTTATGAAGGCGCTGTACATATTCTGCGTCTACTTTAAAATCGCTCTGATTTACATAGTATCTGATCAGGATGGCTAACATACTACATCTGAAACGGTTTTCAAAATTAATTTTCTAGCAAAATGGGATATTAATGGATGGAAGACCAACACCTGCGCTTAGGGACTTACATCAAAGCTAGGGAGAAAATAACACGATCATTTCAACCTGAAAGTTTTAAAAGAAAGCTCTGTGGCTGCGATGCTAGCAGCCGACTACTGCTTCCCCTGCCTGCTGTTCTCCACCAGCGACAGCGTATTACATGCACTGCATCTTTAAACAAACAAATATACTGTATCCATGTAAAACATGAATAGTTTTGAGATGTCATATGCAGTGTTGTGTTTTTTTTGATGACGCATTCCTGTCCGCCCAGACAATTGAGAGCAGGGCATGAGGGATAGTTGATGGTTTCCATTCATGGGATCCATGATAAAAGATAAACAACACAGTCCTGAAGAACTTATGTGAAAATCGGCAGTTGACGTGGTTGAAGACCATGTTGTCTTGTGGCTACCCACAGTTTACCACTTTTTACTATAAAAAGGAGAGGCAGGATGCTCTTTACGGTGAGTTAGTTTTTTTTCTCTACGAGGGAACTATAGTTTGTTTTTCCACACACTCATGACAGAGGTGAGGAATCGTTATCGTCATGTCCAACGATATCCTGCATGAGATGGAAAGTCTGTCCTGCAGCCCGGATCTTTTAACCTGTCCAACAACAGTCATGGTCTTTCTCACTGGGAGCAGGTGATTGGACAACTTTCCGTAATCTAGTTCCATTGCAAAGAATATTGGCTAAGACATAGGGAATCGTTGCAAAACATCCTCATATACTATTCCCATCACCCATAAAATTATTTTAGTTTATGTAATCACTCAATTTTAAGCAGATATGAGCAAAACTGACAGGACATTAACTAGGCTTCAATAGTACATTTAGCCAGATTCAAATCAGTCCAGAAGAGTGGGGAATGCATGTTTTGATTTAAATCAAACTAAGCAGGAACAATGTTATATTTCCACAATGCGAATTTGATTTAATTCCAATCCAAACGTCTACGGTAATGCCATTGGTTCCTGCTCTTTGCAGTGATCATGCACCCTTCAATTTAAATCAAACTGAGCAGGAACAAATGTTATATTCAACAACGCAAATTTGATTGAGGGACAGAAGATGGCCCTAAGTGATGCCTCAACAGGAATAGGCCCCATCTGCTCTCCTAGCATGCTTCTTTTCAACTGTGGGCATTCACTTCAAACATTTCACTTGCGTTTGCATATGAGAATATCTTGAACAGGAAAAAATATGAATTTCTGCTATCTAGGCATGGTTTCTTATCCCAGAAACTCATAACCCGCTCAACCACCATTTGGTCCTAAAATAATGTCTGTTTGCTATCTAGGCATGGTTCGTCATCAACCCAGAAACCCATCAACCCATAAATTACGATTCAGTACTAAAATGAGTAAAACAGAATAATCTCATTTTATCATGTGCTGGATTTGCAAATAATCATATCTTAAAAATAAACTGGATAAAAACACTCATTAGAAATAACTTTGGTTTTAAATTCCCAATGTTATATTAGAAAAGTGTGGTGGTCTTAACTTTTTGCTCTCGTCATATTAAAATGTAATACATTTTCATAAAGCCCTTGAATTCTGAGAAATTGCTTTAAAGTACAATTTCTGTCCTCAAGCCTGACACTTGTATTATTAACAATAATCAATATGTGCTGTTTAGAAATAAAACCATGTATTTAACGGACTGGATGGACAAGGTCATTTGTATCAATCTCTCCCCTTGTTCAATCAACAAAATATGTGGGAGGAAAAATCATGGTGCCTTCAGAAACTATTCACAGCCCTTGCTCTGACGACGAGCTCATGTCTGAAGGAGACGACACCTGCGAGTGTAAAAAGAAAAAAAACACACCCTGTTAAGAACTCTTTTTTTTTTATATATATATATAGACTTTCAATTAAACTATTCACACCCCTTGAAATCTACACTGGAATTGCTTACCAAGACGACACTGAATGTTCCTGAGTGGCCTAGTCTAGAAATGATTTTTTAAATTTTATTCTCTCAAGTTGTTTATTGTTGTGTTTTTATAATAATGTGTAAATACTGTACAATCCAGCTGTGCAAAGCTCTTAGAGACTTACCCATTAACCTGTTACTCCTACCCCCTACTTTTTCGAACATTCTGTTAAAAATCGCGCAACATTTCAGCGCCCTGCTACTCATGCCAGGAATATAGTATATGCATATGATTAGTATGTGTGGATAGAAAACACTCAGACGTTTATAAAACTGGTTAAATCACGGCTGACTATAACAGAACGTGCGTTTCATCGAAAAGTGCAGGAAAATCTGATCACTGAAAATTGAAAAATATATCCATGCGCCACTTCAACCGATTGATAAAGGTGAACCACATTAAATGGGGCCGAGGTTGCAATACCTACAGCTTCCACACGATGTCAACAGTCTTGTCATTTGCCTAGGCTTTGTTTCTTGGTCAAACGAACAAGAGACAGCCCATTTCTTCAGGTCTCCGAACATTATTCTTCAGGTTACCCGGACATTATTTCCAGACGTTAAAAATCTGACTTGTTGCCTGGATTCACAACGAGTGTAGCTTTAATTCACTACCCTGCATGTGTATTTTAATGAACGTTTGAGTTTTAACTAGTACTATTAGCATTTAGCGTAGTGCTTTTGCATTTCCAGATGTCTAGATGGGACGCCTGCGTGTCAGGTAGGAGCAAGAGGTTAAGACTCTTTTAAAATCACTGCCTAAGGTGATTCTAACATGTATTGACTCTGGTGGATGGATACTCATGTAATCAAGCTATATTAGTGTTCTATTTTTCATAATTATTTTACAAATGTACACATTTTTCTTCCACTGACATTACAGATTACTTTGTGTAGATAATTGACAAAAAAATATATAATTAAATACATCTTAATCCCACCTTGTAACAACAAAATGTGTAAAAAGTCAAGGGGTGTGAATACTTTCTGAAGGCACTTTCAGTAACACAATCTATAACATATCTATTAGTTAACTCTGTGATGGCAGATGACTCAACAAGGAAAGGGGGAGTTAAACTCCATAAAGGTTTACAACTAACACTGTGTTCATCTATAGCAAGTTTTTTTACCCTCCATTATTCCAACACTGCTCAGCAAAAGTTTTTTTCCAAAGTACAGACAAATGGGGTAATATTTTTGGCCAAATAAAAATATTTTCACATTTGGCAATGGGGGTGATGAAGTACAAATGACTGTGAGAAATGGGTTGAGGTCGCTAGGTGTGTGTGGCAGCTGTCGGTAGTTCACTTACCCAAGCCAAATCATCCCGACTGCAGTCCAGCGCAGCGATCATCACCTGCTCATAAATTATCCATACTGGGCACAGGAGAAAAAGCACTGTTTTAATATTCCAGTACAGTGTCAGGCGGAACATCAAAACATGATCAATTGACATAATCAGACTGTTAATACAGTATTAGTTCTAACAAAGTGCTTTCGTATTTTTCTACTGGATCATAGGAAGGACATGAGCTGGCCCTAAGTGATGCCTCAACAGGAATAGGGATTTAGGCCCCATCTGCTCTCCAAAAGCATGCTTCTTCTCAACTGTGGGCATTCACTTCAAACGTTTCACTTTCATTTGCATATCACAATATCTTGAACAGGGAAAATGTCTGCCTGCTATCTAGTCATGGTTTCCTATCAACCCAGAAACTCATAACACCACTCAGTCCTAAAGTAATGTCTGCTATCTAGCCCTTGAATCCTGGGGAATTGCTTTCAAGTAGAGGTCGACCGATTAATCGGAATGGCCGATAAATTAGGGCTGATTTCAAGCTTTCATAACAATCGGTAATCGGCATTTTTGGACACCGATTGTGGCCGACTACAATGCACTCCATAAGGAGAATGCGTGGCAGGCTGACTATCTGTAAAAGAGTGTGCAGCAAGAAGCCAAGGTAAGTTGCTAGCTAATATTAACCTTATCTTGTAAAAAACAATCAATCTTAACATAATCACTAGTTAAACTAGTAACATCATCAACCATGTGTAGTTATCTTGTCCTGTGTTGCATATAGTCGATGCGGTGCCTGTTCATTTCTCATCGAATCACAGCCTACTTTGCCAAACGGGTGATGATTTAACAAGTGCATTCGCGTAAAAAAGCAATGTATACCTAACCATAAACATCAATGCCTTTCTTTAAAATCAATACACAAGTATATATTTTTAAACCTGCCTATTTAGTTAATATTGCCTGCTCACATTAATTTATTTTAACTAGGGAAATTGTGACACTTCTCTTGCGTTCAGTGCAAGCAGAGTCAGGGTATATGCAGCAGTTTGGGCCGCATGGCTCGTTGCGAACTGTGTGAAGACCATTTCTTCCTAACAAAGACCGTAATTAATTAGCCAGAATTGTACATAATTATGACATACCATTGAAGGTTGTGCAATGTAAGAGCAATATCTAGACTTAGGGATGCCACCCTTTCAATAAAATACGGAACGGTTCCGGATTTCACTGAAAGAATAAACGTTTTATTTTCGAAATGATAGTTTCCGGATTTGACCATATTAATGACTTAATGCTCATATTTCTGTGTGTTTGTTATATTATAATTAAGTCTATGATTTGATATTTGATAGAGCAGTCTGACTGAGCGATGGTAGGCAGCAGCAGGCTCGTAAGCATTCATTCAAACAGCACTTTCCTGCATTTGCCAGCAGCTCTTCGCTGTGCTTCAAACATTGCGCTGTTTATGACCTCAAGCCTATCAACTCCCGAAATTAGGCTGGTGTAGCCGATGTGAAATGGCTAGCTAGTTAGCGGAATTGCGTGCTAATAGTGTTTCAATCGGTGACGTCACTCGCTGAGACCTTGAAGTAGTTGTTCCCCTTGCTCTGCAAGGGCCGCGGCTTTTGCGGAGCGACGGGTAACGATGCTTCGAGGGTGGCTGTTGTCGATGTGTTCCTGGTTCGAGCCCAGGTAGGGGCGAGGAGAGGGACGGAAGATATACTGTTACACTGGCAATACTAAAGTACCTATAAGAACACCCAATAGTCAAAGGTATATGAAATACAAATGGTAGAGAGAGAAATAGTCCTATAATTCCTATAATAACTACAACCTAAAACTTCTTACCTGGGAATATTGAAGACTCATGTGAAAAGGAACCACCGCTTTAATATGTTCTTAAGTTCTGAGCAAGGAACTTAAACGTCAACTTTCTTACATGGCAAATATTGCACTTTTACTTTCTTCTCCAACACTTTGTTTTTGCATTATTTAAACCAAATTGAACATGTTTCATCATTTATTTGAGGCTAAAATGAATTTTTTTTAGGTATTATATTAAGTTAAAATAAATGTGTTCATTCAATATTCTTGTATTTGTTATTATTACAAATAAATAAATGTTTCAAATTTTTTTTTTTTTTTAAACTTGACCGATTAATTGGCATCTGCTTTTTTTGGTTCTCCAATAATCGGTGTCGGCGTTGAAAAATCATAATCGGTCGACCTCTAGAATTCCTCTCAATCCTCACTCGTTTTTATTAATAATCAACAATATGTGCAGCATAGAAATAAAACCATGTATTTACAGGACTGGATGGAGAAGGGAAATCTCTCTCGTGTATGTTTTATGCAGTTCAAAACAACAACAACAAAAAGTTATATTAAGCTTAATTTAGAGAATCAATCATGGTGAAAGACCACTGACCATGTTAAGGCTTTATAGATCAAATTCTGCTGGTATTCTAAGATTTCGTTCTTCATAGAACATGTTCTAAACATCATAAGATAATGTACAACTCCATATAAAAGACAATGTTACGCAGCCCTTTCCTAACACACAGAGAAAGAAAGCTTACACAGCTGTTATCCAGGGCAACAGAATATTATGTCATTTCCCCCCCCCCACTTCGCTGTGATACCCCTAACCAGTTACGGTGCGACGCCTTATTCACAACGGTTATCAACATTGCCCGACACATTTCATCCAGTGGTTTTAAAATAAAGAGGAAATGTTTATTGAAGTGCTTATTCAATCAATCAACTGTAACAGTAAAAGACAGTGATTAATAATAGGCTTGGCTAATGGATCCAATTAATGGAATTAATGCTAAATGTCTGTTTTGACAAGCACGCCAGACGTCCTCTGCCAAATGCTGTCTAACTGTAAACTGAGAAAGGACAATAAAACCCAACAAGAAAACTGATATGCCAAAACAAACAAAACGCCTGAAGTTTCTTGCCTTTTTATGATTCCAACTCTTGTTTGATAATTGCCATCTTGTTTCACAGCCAATTTCAGAACTGGTTTCAATAAAACCGGGGCGTGTTAAGTGTTTACCCTGCTCTATAAAGACTAATGAATGAATCATAATGAGTACAAGGAAAATAGACTTTCACAGAGTCGTTCAGCAAGACTACATAGTGAGATACTAGCAGGCTTTTACATAGCCAAAATGCAAACCTGAGTGCACCGCTACCAACCATCACATATGGGTTATTTTTTTAATCAAGAACGGGCTTACCAAGCTTCTGCATCATTCAATTCAAAAACAGTTGAGTCACATTGGTAAGTCTACTAAAAATACTGAATAGGCCTAGGCTTCTGAGAACTTGTGACACATTAAAGCTGGAGGTGAATAAGGTGAAACACCACTGTTCGACCCAGCGTCTTATCGTTTTTGTTTTGTTGATGAAACGGAGGAATGTTCATCATCATCGCAATTTTTTTTTTTTTTAAACAAAAAAAATAAATAAATCGCAGTACATATTCTGCAGAGGGGTATACTACAAAGTAGGATTCAGGAGTTAGCTAACTAGCCTACATATTTGGATAACAACATTTTTAGAAAGAAACTTGGTCTAATTGATTCAATGGACAAAAACACAAGTTCGGCTTTTTTAATGAACGAGAAATGTGTCATTTCTGGTTGCTTTTCAATGATAGCTGGCTCACTTATTGATCCTGCTTTGTAATATACCCCTCTGGTCTAACAGTGTCTCAAGTGACTATTTGTTGTTATAACCCAAACGAATGTGGCGGTTTCAAACGGATTACAGCTTTAAAGATACTTGCCTATACTGTTTGCCTTGAGGTGGAAATGGATTATTTTGGATTAAAAATAACAACTTGAGGCTACACTAGTGCCTTCAAAGTAGTCATACCCCTTGAATTACACATTTTGTTAGTCTGAATTCAAAATGGATTAAATAGATTTTTCTCCTCACCTATCTACACACAATACCGCATAATGACAAAGTGAAAACATGTTTTTAGAAATTCTTGCATGTATTGAAAACTAAATACAGAAAGTGCTATAGGCTACAGTCAAAGACAGCAGAAAGATTTTTTTGACAGGGGGTGCAGAATTTTGTTTTGCCTGATTTAGATGTTTTCAACATTTTGGTTGGCTATTCGTTAGTCAACTTGTCTATAATTAGATACATGTAGCTTCTCCTTTGTCATTTTATGTTGCCGAGAAGACTAAATAAACCCTTGCTCAACAGAATAATGTAATAGATCGATAGAATTAATGCTTCAATTTAGTTGACATCAGTCAAGTTCTCTCGGTCATTCACGGAGCAAATACATTTAGGGACTGGGGAGAAAATACAATAATGTTAAAAAAATAAAAAATAACGCTAAATGTCCAAAATGACATCAGTTTGACTGGATGTAAGGAAAAAGAAAGCTGTGAAAAAGACTTAAGATTTCAGTTCAGCTTTGGTGCATATTTTATGTGATTGAAATACTATCAGCTTTTCTGATAAAGACAGCACCTCTACAGATGGTATATAATTGAGCATTGCATTCTCTCAAGACAGAGAAATAAATAAATCATATTTCTCACTCCTGTTCCCAAGTTCAAATTTTGTCTACATTTGGTGTATAATTGTACAGCAAGAAATGCTTAATTCTGTATGAGTTATTAATAAGGTTATGTGGTGATGTTAGACTTACAGTCAGTGTCCAGATTTCAGTTTCCATTCAACACATTTAAACAGTAGACCACAGTTTCCTTGAAATTCCATAGGCCTATTTGAACTCCCATCTTGTGACTTGAATTTATGTAGTGCTTCAACATCCTCACACAACATAGCTGGCACTGCTATCATCCTCTTACCACTTCAAATATTTTCCAAACATTACATTTCTAGCCCTCCCTTCTATTCATTTTAAACTTCAAAAACATTATTTTTGCCTCTGTAGAAAGAGCACCTGGATGTTCCACAGCACTACTGGCAAAATATTCTGTGGACAGATGAAACTGAAGTAGAATTGTTTGGAAGGAGAAAAAAAAATGGCACAGCACACCAACATCAAAAGCTCATCCCAACTGTAAAGTATGGTAGAGGGCTGCCTTGCTGCATTCTTTTTGCATTTTTTTTTTTATAACGCCCCTTTTTCTCCCCCAATTTCGTGGTATCCAATTGGTAGTAGTGGTGCTCTGTCTTGTCTCATCGCTGCAACTCCCGCACTGACTCGGGAGAGGCGAACGTCGAGAGGCATGCGTCCTCCGAAACACAACCCAACATAGCCGCACTGCTCCTTGACAACGCACATCCAACCCGGAAGCCAGCCTCACCAATGTGTCGGAGGAAACACCGTACACCTGGCGACCTGGTCAGCGTGCACTGCGCCCGGCACGCCACAGGAGTCACTAGTGCGAGATGAGACAAGGATATCCCTGCCAGCTAAACCTTCCCTAACCCTGACGACGCTGGGATAATTGTGCGTTGCCCCATGGACCTCCCGGTTGCGGCCGGCTGTGACAGAGCCTGGGCTCGAACCCAGACTCTCTGGTGCCCCAGCTTGCTATCATTGATGGAAAAATGAACTCCCAAGTTTATCAAGACATTTTGCAGGAGAACGTAATGCTATCTGTCCGACAATTGAAGCTCAACAGAAGTTGGGTGATGCAACAGGACAACGACCCAAAACAGAATGGCTTCAAAAGAATATATGCCTTCTGGAGTGGCCCAGAGTCCTGACCTCAACACGATTGAGACGCTGCGGCATGACCTCAAGAAAGCGGTTCACACCAGACATCCCAAGAATATTGCTGAACTGAAACAGTTTTGCAAAGAGGAATGGTCCAAAATTCCTCCTGACCATTGTGCAGGTCTGATCTGCAACTACAGAAAACATTTGGTTGAGGTTATTGCTGCCATAGAAGGGTCAACCAGTTATTAAATCCAAGGGTTGACATACTTTTCCCACTCTGAATGTTTACAAGGTGTGTTCAATAAAGACATGAAAACATATAATTGTTGGTGTGTTCTTAGTCTAAGCAGACTGTGTTTGGATTGTTATGAATTAGATGATCAGATCAAATTCTATGACCAATGGTTCACATACTTTTCCTTGCCACTGAATGTGACTTGTTAAGCAAACTTGTATTCCTGAACTTATTTAGGCTTGCCATAACAAAGGGGCTGAATACTTATTGACTCAAGCCATTTCAGCCTTTTTTGAAAAACATAATTCCACTTTGACATTATGGGTTACTGTGTGTAGGCCAGTGACCAAAAATCTCTTTTGATTCCATTTTAAATTCAGACTGTAAAACAACAAAAAGTGGAAAAAGTCAAGGGGTGTGAATACTTTCTGAAGCCACTGTATTGAGGCGCCAACTGCCCCACTTCTGGAACACAAATTGATTTTCACAAACAAATCGATCAAATTACATGAGAAATGTATCAATATTGTGGCGTTTTGGGTGGGAAGTATAAGCTTTCCGAGGTGAGAACTAGGCATTCAAAGTGCCAGAGACAGACACGTTACCAATGCTCCAAAAAGAGCTACAAGAAGAAGTGCATGACTCCAACACCATCATTACGTTTGCTGATGAAAACAGTGGCGGAGGCCTCCCGGGTTGCGCAGTGGTTAAGGGCGCTGTACTGCAGCGCCAGCTACACCATCAGAGACTCTGGGTTCGCGCCCAGGCTCTGTCGTAACCGAGCGGAAGGTCCGTGGGGCGACGCACAATTGGCCTAGCGTCGTCCGGGTTAGGGAGGGTTTGGCCGGTAGGGATGTCCTTGTCTCATCGCGCACCAGAGACACCTGTGGCGGGCCGGGCGCAGTGTGCGCTAACCAAGGTTGCCAGGTTCACGGTGTTGCCTCCGACACATTGGTGTGGCTGGCTTCCGGGTTGGATGCGCGCTGTGTTAAGAAGCAGTGCGGCTTGGTTGGGTTGTGTATCGGAGGACGCATGACTTTCAACCTTAGTCTCTCCCGAGCCCGTACGGAAGTTGTAGCGATGAGACAAGATAGTAGCTACTAAAAACAATTGGATACCATGAAATTGGGGAGAAAAAGGGGTAAAAATTCAACAACAAAAATTAAAACAGTGGCAGGCCTGATCACCGGCGACGACAGCCTATAGGGAGGTGGTCAGAGACCTGGCAGTGTGGATACAGGACAACAACCTCTCCCTCAAGATAAAGGAGCTGATCATGGACTACAGCACACCACCATTCACATGTTCACATCCCTGTTTGTAAGCATTTCTCCTTTGCCAAGATAATCCATCCACCTGACAGGCGTGGAATATCAAGAAGCTGATTAAACAGCATGTGTGTGATCATCTTGTTCTTGGGGACAATAAAAAGGTAATTCTAAAATGTGCAGATGTCACACGAATGCCACAAGAATGTCAATCTGAGCTGTTGCCAGAGAATTGAATGTTTATTTCTCTACCATAAACTGCCTCCAACGTCGTTTTAGAGAATTTGGCAGTTTGTCCAACCGGATCGTCTGGGGGGGGTAGCCCTTTTGTGGGGACAAACGCATGCTGATTGGCTGGGCCTGGCTCCCCAGTGGGTGGGCTTGGCTGCCAAGTAGGTGGGCCTACGCCCTCCAAGGCCCAGCCATGGCTGGTCACACTGACAGAGCACCTCTGTGGAGATGAGAACTTTGCAATAGGTCAACCATCTCCGCAACATTCCACCAATCAGGCCAGACGGAAGCCACTCCTCAGTAAAAGGCACGACAGCTCGCTTGGAGTTTGCCAAAAGGCACCGAAAGACTGACCATGAGAAACAAGATTATCTGGACTGATGAAACAAAATTGAACTCTTTGACATGAATGGCAAGGGTCACATCTGGAGGAAACCTGGCACTATCCCTATGGTGAAGCATTGTGACGGCAGCATCATGCTATGGGGATGTTTTTCAGTGGCAGGGACTGGGAGACTAGTCAGGATCGAAAGAAAGATGAACGGATGAAAGTACAGAGGGAACCTTGATGAAAACCTGCTCCAGAGTGCTCAGGACCTCAGACTGGGGTAAAGGTTCACCTTCCAACAGGACAACGACCATATGGACACAGCCAAGACAACGCAGGAGTGGCTTCGGGACAAGTCTCCGAATGTCCATGAGTGGCCCGGCCAAAGCCCAGACTTGAACCCGATCAAACACCTCTGGAGACACCTGAAAACAGCTGTGCAACGACGCTCCCCAACCAACCTGACAGAGCTTGAAAGGATCTGCAGAGAAGAATGGGAGAAACTCCCCAAATACAGGAGTGCCAAGCTTGTAGCGTCATACCCAAGAAGACTCGAGGCTGTAACCGCTGCCAAATGTGCTTCAACAAAGTACTGAGTAAAGAACTACATGTATACAATGTCTTCACAGCATAACACAGGCTTAATCATCTCTCCAGCAGTATCCTTATGAGCTCAGGTTGGTTCACTGCTATTCTATGCCTGTACAAAAGAACAGCCAGTACTCCTTGATTCCATGCTGAATAAATCAATCACTGGACAACCAGTCATTTGAGAGATTGATGCCCTTCCTTGCTTTCATGAGCAGAGAACTGTGACAAGACCGAATCAGTCATAGGCCTACTGTACAACCTGTTCTAGCAATCATGTTGCAGTGAAACCACAAACCATAGCAGTCTATATTAAATCTAGATTGCAGTATTTGCATGTTTTCTGCCAGACTGAGAATACAGTCTACAGTCTATAATTAATTTCCCCTTCTGCCACTAAATGTTGTCTATATTGAACATGCCTGACTGTAAATGTTGGCTTTGTGTATGTCTTTGATGCCTGAAAACACTATACATCTCCATCACCTATACGTCTAGGCTACATCAGTTTAAATCCTTCCTATTATAATGCTCCTTTTTCTTCAATTAATACAATAAATCAAGAATGAAACCAAATTGACAAATCAAGTCCTTGTCTCCCAAACATCTTGTGATGGATGGCTAGTGTTGTGGATCATTGTGTACAAACAGATTCTGCCTACTACAACAGCACTAGAAATTGTTCTGCTGTGACTCTTGATTTAATGCATATGTACTTACTGTCATCTCCAAGTTTGGACGCATGCTCATTTATCAATTCTTCACCAACATCCACGATTTGCTCACTGTTTCTGTGGTTTTCCTCCCTCCACTTCCGCAGCTTGTCTCTCATTTCTGTGAACACAATTATCAAAACATTTCTCAGGATTCAGGCAATATAAAAATGACATGCTTTCATAAAACATCATATTGGATCAGGTAGAACACACACACACACACACACGAGAGTGAGCAGCACACCATCAGCCCCTGGAGCAATTGGGTTAACTTGCTCAATAGCATAAAGGTAGTGGATGGTAATGATCCTGACCCAGCAGCCCTCTACTCTAGTATGCAGTTCAGTGTACACTTTCTGGTTACTGGTCCACCTCTCTAAAAATCTGGGCTACCTACTGGTTCCTGACATACAGTGTCATCAGAAAGTTTCATGAGTGTTTCTGGGTAGGCCTATAGAGCTTTGCACACCTGGACTGTTCAATTAGTTTGGCTGAGATAATGGCTGGGCTGGACATGCCGGGCGATGAGTTTGGATTGGTCGGCCATGTAGCATGCTTCTGTCTATAACGTGAGCTGTGACAGTCCTCTCTACCGTGCCGTTTTTGAAAGATATAACATTTGCCATCGAGAACTACAAAAGTTTTGCTACTTTTCTCAACAACATCGATGACCCAAATTTAGCAGGCGCTATCGACAGATCAGTTGGATACTTTCTGCACACGCCAGTCAGTTTGAACCGGAGTGACTTGACACAACGCTGACCGAACAAGGGGTGAGTTCGTAAATTTACTCTGGCTATCCATTCCGACAGAATAACTGATGAATTTACAAACACTCAACACCCGTTGAATATGGCCGGTGTCAGTAAACGTCGGTAAAACGTCAGTAAACGCTGGTGAAGCACAATTAAAATTGTTGCCAGCAGCACAGTTACCAACGCTCTCGATAACATCCAAACCAGGTCTGATAGGGCAAGTAAAATAGTCAGAGTGAGATTCTCATTTGTGTCTGGAAGTAGACAACGTTAGCTTGGGTGCTTGACTGCAGTTGTGAGGTCAGAACGCTCGGAGCAACCCTACTCAGTCAGTGTCCAGAGTACGCTCTGAACGCTCCGATAGCGAAACGCTCTGAAATTACGAACAGAAATTCTGACAACGCTTTTGCTCCATTCTGTTTCTTTTTATCCTGAAAAACTCCCCAGTCCGTAATGATTACAAGCATATCCATAACATGTTGCTGCACAACAATGCTTTAAAGTATGGTTCGTGGTACTCAGTAATCTGTTGTATTGGATTTGCCTCAAACACAACACTTTGAATTCAGGACAAGAAGTTAATTACTGTGCCACATTTATTGCAGTATTACTTTACATTAGTTTTTTTTCCTGTGAGCTCAATGCGTACATCACAGTTTCTCTAGAGATACATCGGGTCATGCCCGAACTGTGTGAAGTAGTAGGAAGTTGTAGTTTCCAACAGGCCCATATTCTACATAGTTTAGCGCATTAAAAGTGGTAATTAACAACAATGACCATAATCCATTGTGCATCTACTTGTCCGGTTAGTTTATTTTCGCCTGCTACGGAAGACAGAAGAATGTGCGATCGTGAGGTGATAAAGCGCAGTTGCTCCTTTGTGAGTTCTCTAAATGATAATACATGATCTAAGTGATTGATAGCTGGTATTCAGCTGTCATAAAAGTATACCTTATTTACTTTGAAGTACAAAAAATGTGATTTTGTCAGACAGCATAGGCAGCAGCTCTATAAAGATGAGATGAATTGAAAAGAAATAAAGTCATCAAATAAAACAAATGTAATATACACAACTGAAATATTTTAAGTAATGTAATGGGAATAAATAGTTCATGTGGTAAGCAGTAATGGGCAGTCACTACCATCATGGGAGTTGTATTAATTGTTTTATTCTGTGTTACAGAATTCAACCCACATAATGCATAATGATTTTAAAACAGTCTAAAACAAACAAAACCGGAATGTGATCATTTTTTAATAATCAAACTCAAAAAGCCCTAATCGTTCAGCACTACGAGCAGGATGGATGTTTTGGAATATTTTTTTCATTCTGTACAGGCTTCCTTCTTTTCACTGTCAATTAGGTTAGTATTGTGGAGTAATTAAACGTTTATTGATCCATCCTGTTCTCTCCTATCACAGCCATTAAACTCTAACTGTTTTAAAGTCACCATGCTCAAATGGATATTCAATATCTGCTTTTTCTCTTTTTACCCATCAACCAATAGGTGCCCTTCTTTGCGAGGCATTGGGAAACCTCCCTGGTCTTTGTGGTTGAATCTGTAAGACAATTGTATGTGTGAGGTACAGAGATGAGGTAGTAATTAAAAATTGTAAAAATCCTGAGGTATTGTGTGTAGCCCAGTGAATTTTAAATTCAGGCTGTAACAAAATGTGGAGAAAGTCAAGGGTGTAAATACTTTCTGAAGGCACTGTATACACATGTAAAACAAAGCTCATTAGCAAGGTATATAAATATCTACCTAGCAAGCAAGCTTAAGTAAACTCTGGAAAACTCGCATAACAATGCTCTGTCCTTCCGTGTCAACACGCAGGCTTTGATTTTAGCTAGCTAGTAATAGTAGTAGCTATCTATTAGTAGTAGGGACGTCAAACTTCCAGCCTGCTGCACAGACCCTATGGACACAGTGGCTGGTTAAATTGTGCTTAGGAGCATTTTTTACATCAAAAATGGTAGTGAGAAATGTGATTTCTTTTATTTTTAATCTGAGTTTCCATGATGTGGACAGTATGTATTACTGCCAGGGGTAATCAAAGAACAGAACCCGGAAAATAACTACATTTTTAGCTATGTGCGGATGTTGCCTGTAATCCATGGCTTCTTGTTGGGGTATGTACTAGGGATGCACGATATATCGTAAGCATTTCGGCATCGGCCCAATGTCTAGTTTAACACCGATGTGCAAAAGGATGTCAAAACTGACGTGCATACCTATATAACGTAGGTAGATGAGGGCCTTGTCGGGTGTCAGGAGTAAATCCCTCTCGTCCGACTTGTTAAATAAAAAAGTATTTATATACACAAGGTGAGTAATCGCTGTCCTGATTTCTAGAAGCCCTTTTCGTCATAAGAGACAGTGGCAGAAACAGTAAGTACAAAATAAGTTACAAATAACGCACGTCAAGGATAATTAATACTTTTCAAAGGCAATGCATCGCAAACTGTTCCTGCATATTGATTTGGACACTTTAAAACAGTATTTTGGCAAAGTACTAATTATCAATATGTCTAGTCAACAGGAGGCAGCTACAGCGTCATTTTTAGTTACATAAATTACATTTACAACATTAATTTCCAATGGCATTGTACTTAGCTAATCAGTTAACTGTTGAAAGATTACAAAAACGTGCTGTGATTTACTTTGATGATGGACAAGAAAATCACCAAAACAGGTTTTCCCTGCCTATTAGTAGTATCCATTGCAAGACGGTGTATTTTAGCAAGCCATCTAATGAGGCAGAACAATGACAGCAGGTAGCTAGCTAGCTAACTTAGTTATAATCAGCTGACAGACGTTAGGTACCTAGGCTGGCTAGCTAGCTTAGCCTGCTGTGCAATCCTTGTAAACTCACACATGCTGTGGACTGTTAGCTACGACAATGGGATACAACATGACAACAATAACAGATCAATCAATGCTTAACGTTAGCTATCTAACGTTGCTAAAACAATGAAATAAGATAGGCAGAAATAATGTGCTAGCCAAGTGGCTCTCGTGTTAGCAAGCTGCGCTAACAAGTTAGCAGTTGGCTTGATGAGATGGACATACGCAGCTACATCCCCTGAACGATAGTTCAAATGCACTACGTCGAATTATACAAGGATTTAACAGCACACTTTCAGTCATACAGTACATTAAACCGTGTAATCGTCTGTGTTTACCTTCCCAGGTTACATCGTACATTTCTGATACCGACGCCATCTTTCTCGGCAGCACAGGTTCAGCGTCATTGAACTGGGTGTGGCTTGTTTATTTTGCTCACTGGGCCTTTACTCTAAATAGTGTAAAAAAACAAATGATCATTCAATCTACGTACAAGCTCGAGAATAATCAAACATATTTTTGAGACATGTTCAATGTATTTTATTCATTTCTATGGACTTTAATATTTCCGCTGCTTCTATTGTTTTGTCTGCTATTAACATGAGTGTAATGTGATTGAGTGGTGGGGTGTAAACTGTCAGTTTTTATTGAAATTAGTAGATTCATGAAAGTCTAATCATTTATGATGAAGGGGAATGGTAAGAGAGAAGGACAAAATGTTACTTTATGCATGTCTTGCTCACATGCCATCTTCAAACTGCTGTGTGTAATTGAACATGCAAGGCTATCATGGATGTTTCCTTTGAGGCAACTGTTGGGGTAATCATTGGGGTAATTGAATCCTACTATCTGATGCATAGATACATCAGGTCCCTGTCTATTTAATTTAACACTTGACACTCAGAGCAGACCACAGTTTCAACACTTCCAAAATCTCACTTTAATCCCTGCGGAGAGGATCATAACAGACTGTTTAGCAGAAGAGTTATGACAGTGCTGGATGTAGAACCAGATGTAAACAAAAGCAATGTATGCACTTGCTCTGACCCTTTCCCCCATCATACTCAGGTACTAGATCTGACAGCGCTGATTAACACACTGCCTCCAGTTATTATTCATGTAACTGGGCCTAAAATGACCTTGTTTCAACTGACCACAAAACAGGGCCTGAACCGTAACGCTAGCCCTCTCCAGAGGTTTAGGTCTCCGAGCTCTGCAATGCTGCTCACGCTAAATTTATATTCATCTTACACCTAGCTTTCATAAGGCCTGGTTAGATGTGTGGTTGTTACCAGGGAGGACTGGAAAGGGGTCAGAGATGCTGTATAGTCTCGTGCTTAGTGGTGTAATTCATTTTCTTCTGAGGTAGGTTAAGCAGAATGTCAGGAGTGGAAGACTTGTGTGTTGAAAGCACATTTGAGATGCTGTGTTGTCCCTTTCCTTTCTTGATTTCCCTCTCAAGGGGCCTCTGACTGTCGATCCCATGTCTCTGACTTTGTAAGTTACATGCCACACTCCTCTACCACATTAGGCACTTGTTGAGGTGGACTCAACACAAACTCACTTACAGAAACATTTCAGAATCCTGATGTCATCCCCAATACCGCTCACTGCAATGTAGATACTTTGTTAATGTTCTATTGTCTGAGGTCAACAGGACTATGTTTTGTTACAGGACACTGCCATTGTATAAAGGCAGAGCATGGTCGTTATTGGGCAAGTACAAGTGCACAAGAGGACTATAAAATGTAATCTCTGTCAGGGATACAAAAAATAACATTATGTGTGGTTGAACTTACGTTCAGCTCAAACGATCCGTGGACTTGTAATTTTCAAGTCTGCACATGGCAGTCAGTTGATATATGGTCGGGTTTTTGCTGGAAACCAAAATACTGAGACGACCACATTAAAACAAGCAAACACTGTCCTTCTGGGTAAAGGGCCTTCCCTTCTCTGCCAGGGTGCTGTTAAAGGCCAGGGCCCTGCTCTCTTCCCGACCCGCACCAACGACCTGAAAAGATGGTGGGGCCTGACTCAGAGGATGAGGCCATGATGGTAAAGGCCCTCTGTACTGTGCACAGGTTTAACAAGCTGTCTTTAACGTTGTCAGCATGAGATGCAGGTGCATCTGGAGGTAATGAAAGAAAAATTATTACATCTCAATCTCGATGTTTACCTTGGAGAGGGTCACTCAGCTAGAATGTCACGATGAAGAGAGATCAATAGCAACCGTTCTGAAAACACAAATTGTGCTCCTTGACTGCTGCTTACGTAGGTTTTCATGCTCCGAGAGCCCCACATACGGCACATGGGACAGTCAATACACTGAGTGTCAAAAACATTAAAAACAACTTCCTAATATTGAGTTGCACCCCCCCCCCCCCCCTTCCCCCCACTTTTGCCCTCAGAACAGCCTCAATTCGTCGGGGCATGTACTCTACACAGTGTTGAAAGCATTCTACGGGGATGCTGGCCCATACTGACTCCAATGCTTCGCACAGTTGTGTCAAGTTGGCTGGATGTCCTTTGGTGGTGGACCATTCGTGATAGACACAGGAAATTGTTGAGCATGATAAACCCAGCAGCGTTGCAGTTCTTGACACAAACCGATGTGCCTGGCACCTACTACTATTCCCATTCACCCTCTGAATGGCAAACTTACACAATCCAAGTCTCAATTGCCTCAAGGCTTAAAAACCCTTCTTAAGCTGTCTCCTCCCCTTCGTCTACACTGATTGAAGTGGATTTAACAAGAGACATCAATAAGGGATCGTAGCTTTGACCTGGATTCACCTGGTCAGTCCATGTCATGGAAAGAACATGTTCATAATGTTTTGTCCGCTGTACATATTTTTTCCTTGTCTTCAAAAGACAAGCTTACAGTAGAAACACTGCACAGGCATTATAATTTTGATTTCTGACAGAAGCAATCAGAGTTGACAATCACTAAAATGAACAGTTACGGCCTGAAAATTGATGTGGCGTTTAGGTGCTCTGCGGTTTTGAGAAGGTTCCTGTTAGTTTCCAGCCTTTTCTTTATTTTTCACCGGTGTCATACAGTTGCGGGAAATGAAGACAGACGCAATTAGCAACAATGTTTGGGCTTAGCCCTCTGGAGCCAGCTGTGCTGTGAATGCTTTGAAAGCTGACTACGACCCTTGTCTGACCAAGTTGCTTTCATCTCACTGAGAATCACTCTCTACAGATGACTTCAGCACACGTTGCCGCTGATGATCTCCTCTCCGTAGCACCCTTTGACCTCACCCTTAGCCTGCGTGAGAGGCCCAGAGCGGGAAAACTGTGGCCCATCACAATTTAGCTACCTCACTCCCTCTCCTTAGGTTTCAATGCCAAGAACAATATTCAGCTCAATGTCAGCCCCCGCACAAGTAATTGACATTACTCACACAGTTAGAAGCTCAGGATGTATTGCTCCCCTGACACCTGGTGTAGTAGTGTGATTGCTCATAGTAGAGTAGTGTATTACCACATGCAGTACATTATGTGTTGCTGGATTCAATTTAATGTCACCGTTCTTTCTCATTCAATTCATTTTAAACAAGTTTAACATCACCAGGCAAGAGAATACTCTCAAAAGACTCATTCCCCGTGTGTGTCCAGGTGTGTTCACCCACAAGTAACCCACTGCAATTTAGGCAGGTATGAAATGTTCCATCAAGATATGGGTTGATTTTAGAGGTACAAAATCAACTAAATCCCTGATTAAGTATGAGGCTTGAATGTGTCCATTTTAATTCAACAATAGTGAGAGAAATGTTTCATTATCTTTCAATGCCAACCTTTGTTAGCAATAAAAAAAGGTGCTTGATATTATGCTGCAATATGGAACATTATTTCTTCTTTATCAATGACTGTATTCTTAAAGAAAGGATACAGATTCACTTTGAATGTTGACTTCTCACGCACATATGATACCCCATACAGTGACCAATCTGTCATCTACTGTAGAGAGCCTCTCATGTTTGGATGTTGATTTCCTCATATAACTTTATACTGGAACTGATTAAAAGATTGGGGGAAAAAAGTTTACTCTGAATAGAGCCTAAATTGGAGTATCCTTAAAGAGGATACTTCTCGGTAACGGTATCCTGAGCAGTAGCGGTCTGACCTTTAGCCCAAAGCTATTGTTACAGCTTGAAACATGGATCACTTCCACATCCTCCCGGGGGTCCGAGTTGAGGTTTACCATTTAGAGAAGTTATGACTCTTGTTCACTCTCATAACTACTTTCCTCCAATTGTTTTGAGACTGGTTTTCTTCTGAGCCTTCAACTAACTTACATAAATATATGTAACTGCAATCATTCCAGAAATTCTGAATCCAGATGAAGAAGTATAAATGAATCCCATCCCTTCTTTGGCGGAAGCCATTGCTAAATGGCATGATCATGGAGTTATTGGATTTCACATTTCTTTTCCAGTAAGAATATCCATGACCACACATTTGGAGATAACTGCATTCCCTGTAATGTCATGTTTTCAGAGAAAATTTCTAAATGGTAAATCAAGCTATGCATATCATGAGGACTGAGCATGGGAACAGGGTTTGGTGAGGTACTGTAGGGTTGGGGCCGAGGGGGTGAAATATTCTCTACTAACTACAGGATTTCAGCATCACATGAACATACATCCTTACAACACACACACACAACTTCTCCTCTGTTTCCTTAGACATAATGACACATGGCCATGTGAGAGTTCTTTGGGGTTAGAAAAGTATTTACATGTTACTCTTGGTGTAAAAAGTGGACATGTGCTGTGCAGATGTTCTGCCATGCTTGGTGCAACTGGGTGCCTTGCCTGTGAGTTTGTATTGTTTTCTGGCCCCCTGGCTCGGTGGATAGCCCCGATCCCACTGCCATCGAATTGGACTCTGCTGATGTCAGCATTGGGCTCTGGATTAGGAGTGTGGGCTGCTGATTTATAACCTGACACAGACTGCGCGCGAGGTGATGCATATCTAAAAGAATAATTGAAATTCATATGAGATACTGGCATTCAGATTGAGAGGAGATGCTTGGCTTTGCAACATCCAAGCACAGAGGCATTTGTCTTCAGATCGTTTTGATTTATTTTTTGACAGATAATAGAGAGAAGAGAGGCTGGCGGTGGGTGTCTTTGGCACTGTCTGCCTTTATCCCTCTCTTGGAATCGTTGACTGAGGAGGCGTTCAGAGAACTACAGAGCTGAGGTTTTTCATGGAATCCCTAGCGTATCACTATTGGCCCTTTAAGTTGATCCAGTTAGGACAAGCTGAAAAGTATTTTTCCTCTGAAAGACACACACATCAAGAGATGGATAATTTATCTGCATGCAGAAATATATTGTTGTTTCTGACAGCATCCTTTTACTGGACTGGGATATACTGACAGATGGATCATGTGTGGCCACAAACCCACACAGTCTCCAAAGGCGTTCACAACCTTTTCATTTTAATTGAAGGAAACAGAAATGAGCAAGTGGGTCTGTGTATTTACGTCAGTTATTCGTGTAGTGTTTTACAAGGCTCCACTCTGGATCACTTTCTTCATTAGCATGGATGTGTGATATTTCTGTGTCTTGTTGGGATCTCCTCATTAGTTATGTGTTTTTTCTTTTCCTACATGGTTTGGTTGACCGAGAAGCACCTTAGCAGGGGTCGACTAGACTGAGGTACAGTCAGAAATATAGCCCAGCCGCCATCACTAATTTGGAGACCACCCTGCCTCCCCCACAGAGATTGAGTGTGATGCAGAACAATGGGGGAGGGGGAGGTTCAACTTTGTGCTTCAACAATAACTCCCCACAGCTACAAGCTGAACTGAGGCGCATGCAGCGGGGCCTTGCAATACACAGACAGAGTGTGTGGTGTCAGGCCCTCCAGCTGGAAAGGTCTGCTTTGGGTTGACCCCAACCTCCTGGTGTGGTCTCCAGAGTCTGGCACCAAGGTTCCAGTTTCTATTCTAGTCTGTCAAGAACTTGGACTAGGCCCTCCAGTTCTGGACGGTCCAGACTGGAACCCATCTAATAAGAGAACAAAATATAATAAATGAGAGGTAAATAATTATGTGTGCACGTTTATGTATGCTAACACCTCTCGGTGTCAAAAAGGGGCAGAGTGCGTAGGTGTGCATTCTGCATTCACAAGTACACTCTGAGGAATCCGCATCAAAGTTTCCAGACAGAAGAAGTAGTAAAAAAAAGTAGCAACATTCGGTACTAATCAAATCAAATCAAATTTATTTATATAGCCCTTCGTACATCAGCTGATATCTCGAAGTGCTGTACAGAAACCCAGCCTAAAACCCCAAACAGCAAACAATGCAGGTGTAAAAGCACGGTGGCTAGGAAAAACTCCCTAGAAAGGCCAAAACCTAGGAAGAAACCTAGAGAGGAACCAGGCTATGTGGGGTGGCCAGTCCTCTTCTGGCTGTGCCGGGTAGAGATTATAACAGAACATGACCAAGATGTTCAAATGTTCATAAATGACCAGCATGGTCGAATAATAATAAGGCAGAACAGTTGAAACTGGAGCAGCAGCACAGTCAGGTGGACTGGGGACAGCAAGGAGTCATCATGTCAGGTAGTCCTGGGGCACGGTCCTAGGGCTCAGGTCCTCCGAGAGAGAGAAAGAAAGAGAGAATTAGAGAGAGCATATGTGGGGTGGCCAGTCCTCTTCTGGCTGTGCCGGATGGAGATTATAACAGAACGTGGCCAAGATGTTCAAATGTTCATAAATGACCAGCATGGTTGAATAATAGTAAGGCAGAACAGTTGAAACTGGAGCAGCAGCATGGCCAGGTGGACTGGGGACAGCAAGGAGTCATCATGTCAGGTAGTCCTGGGACATGGTCCTAGGGCCCAGGCCAGTTGAAACTGGAGCAGCAGCATGGCCAGGTGGACTGGGGACAGCAAGGAGTCATCATGTCAGGTAGTCCTGGGGCATGGTCCTAGGGCTCAGGTCCTCCGAGAGAGAGAGAGAAAGAAAGAGAGAAGGAGAGAATTAGAGAACGCACACTTAGATTCACACAGGACACCGAATAGGACAGGAGAAGTACTCCAGATATAACAAACTGACCCTAGCCCCTCGACACATAAACTACTGCAGCATAAATACTGGAGGCTGAGACAGGAGGGGTCAGGAGACACTGTGGCCCCATCCGAGGACACCCCCGGACAGGGCCAAACAGGAAGGATATAACCCCACCCACTTTGCCAAAGCACAGCCCCCACACCACTAGAGGGATATCTTCAACCACCAACTTACCATCCTGAGACAAGGCCGAGTATAGCCCACAAAGATCTCCGCCACGGCACAACCCAAGGGGGGGGCGCCAACCCAGACAGGCTGACCACAACAGTGAATCAACCCACCCAGGTGACACACCCCCCCCAAGGACGGCATGAGAGAGCCCCAGTAAGCCAGTGACTCAGCCCCCGTAACAGGGTAGAGGCAGAGAATCCCAGTTGGAAAGAGGGGAACCAGCCAGGCAGAGACAGCAAGGGCGGTTCGTTGCTCCAGAGCCTTTCCGTTCACCTTCCCACTCCTGGGCCAGACTACACTCAATCATATGACCCACTGAAGAGATGAGTCTTCAGTAAAGACTTAAAGGTTGAGACCGAGTTTGCGTCTCTGACATGGGTAGGCAGACCGTTCCATAAAAATGGAGCTCTATAGGAGAAAGCCCTGCCTCCAGCTGTTTGCTTAGAAATTCTAGGGACAATTAGGAGGCCTGCGTCTTGTGACCGTAGCGTACGTGTAGGTATGTACGGCAGGACCAAATCAGAGAGATAGGTAGGAGCAAGCCCATGTAATGCTTTGTAGGTTAGCAGTAAAACCTTGAAATCAGCCCTTGCTTTGACAGGAAGCCAGTGTAGAGAGGCTAGCACTGGAGTAATATGATCAAATTTTTTGGTTCTAGTCAGGATTCTAGCAGCCGTATTTAGCACTAACTGAAGTTTATTTAGTGCTTTATCCGGGTAGCCGGAAAATAGAGCATTGCAGTAGTCTAACCTAGAAGTGACAAAAGCATGGATTAATTTTTCTGCATCATTTTTGGACAGAAAGTTTCTGATTTTTGCAATGTTACGTAGATGGAAAAAAGCTGTCCTCGAAATGGTCTTGATATGTTCTTCAAAAGAGAGATCAGGGTCAGAGTAACGCCGAGGTCCTTCACAGTTTTATTTGAGACGACTGTACAACCATTAAGATTAATTGTCAGATTCAACAGAAGATCTCTTTATTTCTTGGGACCTAGAACAAGCATCTCTGTTTTGTCCGAGTTTAATAGTAGAAAGTTTGCAGCCATCCACTTCCTTATGTCTGAAACACATGCTTCTAGCGAGGGCAATTTTGGGGCTTCACCATGTTTCATTGAAATGTACAGCTGTGTGTCATCCGCATAGCAGTGAAAGTTTACATTATGTTTTCGAATAACATCCCCAAGAGGTAAAATATATAGTGAAAACAATAGTGGTCCTAAAACAGAACCTTGAGGAACACCGAAATTTACAGTTGATTTGTCAGAGGACAAACCATTCACAGAGACAAACTGATATCTTTCCGACAGGCCAGAACATGTCCGTGTAGACCAATTTGGGTTTCCAATCTCTCCAAAAAAATGTGGTGATCGATGGTATCAAAAGCAGCACTAAGGTCTAGGAGCACGAGGACAGATGCAGAGCCTCGGTCCGATGCTACTAGGGCTACTATTGAAAATAGTTCTGCCTTCCGCAGTCACGTTACCACCCATTTCCATACACAGTGAGTAAACACAACATTCAAGAAGATTCCAATGTGATAGGCAAGACCACCTTAGTTTTGGGCAGTATAGCACTTTAAACCTTTGTCGCAGCCAGCCCGCCAGTGAGGGCATCTCATATCTTTGTATGTCAACAGTGCACCCATGAGCATGGGCTTTGAGCTATGAGCTCACTCGGTGCATTAGTAAAGTACAGTAGCCCTATAAAAGAACAACATTCAAAATGTGGTCTGCCCTGAAGTCTATAGACCTCAGAGCAGTGTTCAGGTCCAAGAAAGGCTCCGGTTCAGTAACCTCAAATGACTAACGCGGGCAGGTCCCCTATTTGCTGTGTAAGTGTTTCCCTCTAGTTGGAACCTCGATGTGTTAATCACCTTAGCTCTCACAGTTTCCTAAAACTTCCACCAAGCCACAATTGGGTATGATTCACTGTAAAACACATAGGCCTAATTCTGCTTTTCAGAGTAGGGAAGTAACCCGCTGAAAGGGTCCAGCAAGGGAAGGTGATCACAGCTTTTAGTGTGACTCTGAAACCTGATAGATGTTTATTTGGGGTAAATTGTGTAGTTTGTATGATGACTTTTATGAAATGAAATGTGCATGCCACATAATTCAAATCCAGCACAGTATCTCCTTAGTGTTCTACCACGGGGAAATGTAAAAAGCTTCTGAAATAAAATGTTTTCCCTTCAACAGAAAACTGATGCCATCTTAAGAGGAGTGAGTATTCCCTTGCCTTGATTTTTTCAACATACTTCCAAGGGCACCTTCATTAAAAACAGTGGCTGGTTGAAATAAGAGAAAACAAAACAATTTAGTGTTTGAATCACTCTTTCAAACACAAGATTCTTTGTCAATTATAATTTAGCTTGTGGTATTCAACCTATGGTTGAAACATATTTATTGGCTGTTGTTCGCAAATGTTAGGTTTTGCCTTCTCCAGATTAATTTGTACATTTCTGAACCATGGGTATGTTAACAAAATAGGTCAAATATAAAATCTGCTGTCAAAGTTGGAAGAGAAGCTCCAATCGTATCAGGGTTGGTTGTCATAATATTTACACTTTCACTTGGCAAAATATCTTAATATCTATATTTTATGATTAAAAAAACTGAGAAAGACAAAATCTTAACATAAAAAATATAAAAGTCTAAACAGTCCACTTCTTCTGAGTAAAACCAAACCACTTAGTAATAGCTGGTAATTTCTACATAATAATCCATGAATAATAATTTCACAGGCATTTTCATGGACGGACTCCTAAGTAGTAAAACTGGCAAATACGTGAATAGGCAGAATTTGTCAAAGCAGTAAGCAAAAGTAATTTGGTGCCATTTTCACAAAAGGAACACTGTTCAGTCAGTGGTGATCCAAATGCTAAAAAGGTTAGGCTATATCATAAAACAAAAAAAGCTATTTTCATAGTGAAGTCACTGCTAGGCCTACAAGTACGTGAGCCAAATGGAGGCGCGTGGCTGCCAAATGGAGGCATGTTTGTCTTTTTGAAAGATGGATCTATTCTTTGGCAAATGTTTTATCCACCTCAGAACTGGCTGGGTAAATATAGTTTACCATTGGCCAAAATAATGCAAAATGATCAGTGTGTCAGTTATTGATGATTGTGAGAGCTCAACATAAAATCTTGAAGGAAATTAAAGGTTTAAATCACTCCCTGGACAAAATAACAAACTAGAGAGCATCTACAGGGACATTAGTGAAATTAGCGCAAAAACAATAAAATTAACAACACAATTAAAATATCTTAAAGATCCTTCACTCAAACAAAAGCCTCACTCAAAACTCTTGGGCAGAGGACACAAAGGAGCAGTGCTATTGTTTTGCTGAATTCTTTCTTCTTCTTCATCTTCTTCTTCGAGTTTTAAAGAGTACTGGATTTATGCCAGGGCTGGCTGTGTCTGAAGCCTCAGTGAAACAGCATCGGCCATGGTGAGTGGTGTCTGTTTATGACTCATTTCTACCTGCAGTCGGAGGGCAGAGAGAGAGCGAGAGAGCTTCCGAGTAACAAGGGGACAATTGTTTGGTGCTATAGGACAGTGCCATGTAGTTGTCAAGCAAACAAGGTTGTAGTGGAACCTATTAGAGATGTGCCCTTTAGTATCTGATATTGGCTCTTCACTGCTAGATATGGCCAACACATGGGCATCTTTATGAGGCATCTGCTGAAGTGAGGGAAAAAAGGGTTTGCTTTTCAAATCAAATCAAATCTGGTTTGCTTTTAAAGGCTCGTCAAGACAACCAATAACTTTTTAGACAGACAGAAAAACAAACTGTTTAATTAGCCTTATTATTATTATTTAATCATGTCTATGTTTATTTGAATCTCTGTGTTTTCCCATGTGCTTTATTTCCTTGTGAAGAGTCACAGTCTTTGAGCTTGGTGAACTCTATTAGATACTTCTCTGTTGGAGAAATACTGGTGGGTTCTGGGGAGGCCCAATGTTTTCACTTGGCAAAGAACTCTCTCTTCATAAATGAAATGTTTCATTGTATCAACACTACAGTGAAATTATGGTAGTCTTGAATGGTTTACTACATAGTCATGCTTTCTTTTGAGTGGGCCTATGCAGGAGAAAAGCTGAATGTACATTTACATATGAGCGTGCACGTAGTGCACACCACATTATACAACATCTTCATGAGACAGCCCTGCGAGTCACAAGAGAAGGAGTTGTACACTCACAACAAAAGTGAAACAATATTAACAAATTGGTTGCCAAAGGGATAACTTAATAATACACTAATTGCAAGGTCTAATTAGGAGAAAATGCTTTCATGCACATGCCATTATCAGGAACAATTCAAAATAAATAGACTAAATTAGGACTTGAAAATTGTGAGACAGTGTTTGCACTGACCCGCGAGGTGTTGGACATTTGTTTTATTAGTTGAAGGCTACTTAATCCACTCATTTGTTTTATCTTGTCTACGAAACTGTCTAAGAAAAAAAACATCTTGAATGTGAATCTTGAATGCTACAATATGCCTCCAATTCGCTTTGTTGGAACAGCCAGGTCAGATAATGTACAGTATAATTAGACATGGTCATAATCGTCGTTATGCTCATTAAAATAGTAGAATTGTTATCAATATGGCCAATCCGTGCAGGTACTGAAGCGGAAAGTGACGCTGATTGGTCATTTACGTAACATGTTCTCGCGTCTACTTCCTCCCCTCTCGCAGTGAAAATGGCGGAGTACGACCTCACCACCAAAATTGCCCATTTTTTGGACAGACATCTCGTCTTTCCTTTGCTGGAATTCCTTTCTGTCAAAGAGGTAAATGCGTGTGTTATGTTAGGTTGCACATACAATCTAGATTTTCGGTAGAAGTGTGTAAATAACCCATGTAAATAATGTAAATGCCACGTGCGTGAAAGAGTCGCCCATGAATTGGGGCCTCGCGCTGTTTCAGGTCCAGCAGCACAGACAATAGCACGAGCTAGCTTGCTAACTAGCATATGCTTCTTCTGTTAGCTAACTATATATGTGATCTAGTAAACGCTTTGTTGGGTGTCAGTTTGCTTTATATTAACGTATGGCATAGCGTTAACTGCAGCGCGCTACATAAACTAGCTAACGTTAGCTAACTTTATTTTAAAACTTAGGCTAACAGTAGTTAGTTGCCAAACGTTAACCGGGTTTACTGTCGGCTGCTGCATCTTAAGTTATCTGGCTAGTCTAGTAAACAAACGTTTGCTACATGTATTGAGCTTTTACTTTTCAACATATATATAATATATATATCAATGAAGATCTTAGTTACATGACTCCTAGATGCTAGCTAGATCCTCGTCTCGAGAATGTATTTAACTAGTGTCATTTTCAACTACCTAACGCGTTAACTCTTATTGTTAGTTAGCTAGTAACGTTAACGTTACCTAGAAAGGTTGATGACTAGTTAACAATAAACACTAGGTATGCCTTAAAGTAACTTCACCACAAGGCAATAACAGAAATTCACGATGCCCAGAGCTTACCCATGACGTTGCACAACGATTGAAGTCAATAAAGGGCTATTCACACCAAGAACTATAAATTATACATAGCTATAAACCTATAAATCCACACCAGCGTTGGACAATAGAACGAGTCAAAATTCATCCAATGCTGAAAAATGGGCGAAGAACGTTGGCTAAGCTGGAACACTTTCGCGAGTTCATAGCAAATTAACGTTCGCGGAGTCTGTTTTAACTGGAGTGACGTTCAGAGTTCCGTTACGCCTAAAAGGATCCCTTTTTATATTACCACAATCTGTTTTTAGGACTAAACTGAAAAATAATAACTCGTGTAGAAGGTAAACATCAAATGTTATTAGTCACATGCTCCGAATGTATTAGACCTTAGAGTGAAATGCTGACTTTAGGAGCCCCTAACCAACAATGCAGTTGCAAAAAATACAGTTAAGAATAAGAGGTAAAAGTAAGACGTAATTAAAGAGCATCAGTGAAATAACAATAGCAAGACTATATACAGGGGGGCACTGGTTATTTGAGGTAGTATGTTCATCTAGGTAGAGTTATTAAAGTGACTATGCATCAGTAATAACAGAGCGTATAAGTGGTGTAAAGTGGGGTGGGAGGTGCACTGCAAATGGTCTGGGTAGCCATTTGACCTGCTGTACAGGAGTCTTATGGCTTGGGGGTAGAAGCTGTTTAAAGCCTATTGGACCTAGACTTGGCGCTCCTTTAAACATCCACACCTCGATTGTGCCAAGTGAGCTTATATCTGCATTCTTTATTTGACCTTTATTTAACTAGGCAAGTCGGTTAAGAACAAATTCTTATGTACAATGACAGCCTGCAAAAGGCCTCCTGCTGGGATGGGGGTGGTATTATAAATAGGACAAAACACATCACGGCAAAAGCGACAACACTACATAGAGACCAGAGACAACATAGCAAGGCAGCAACACATGACCACACAACATGGTAGCAGCACAATACATGATACAAATGTTATTGGGCACAGACAACAGCACAAAGGGCAAGAAGGTAGAAAAATTCGAATTATACGTATTGCGAGATATTTTGCGAAATATACCGGCTTCCTTTCCAGGTATTTTGTTGCTAGCATTTGATGACAGCGGAGTATGCTGCACAGCCTTACGTAATTTTTTGTTTACATTTTAACAACCAGCAGGTCCCATTGTCAACAATGGCAAAGCAGGCATTGTGACTTAGAACATTAGGCTGGGAATAGAACGTTCGGAAGGCGAGTTTTGGTACTCAATAGAACTAATAGGAGCTGGCAGGGTGAAAAATGCCTAAAAATAAGGCCTGTTTTTTGTGTGTGTGATTATTTCAAAACTATGGCAAGCAGCTGGGACATAAGGTAATATTATGAAACGGGCAGCAGATCATTTATCATTCTGCAGGACACCTGCCAATCAATCAATGCATCCTACAGCACCCTGTAGGCCTATTACAAGACTTTTCAGTGCTTCAGGGTGTGTTCTTAGTCACAACTGCACATAATACTTCAATGTACATGTTATATAGAAACTCATATTTAAATGTAGTAATGGGGCAAAAACAGTTTAGCCACTAAAGCGTGGTTTGCAAGTGAATTCCATTTTTCGAATGACTGTCCATTTGTTTGGCTTTTTTTCGCTGTGCTCATGTCTGACCTATGCGACAGTTCGTTTGGCCTAGGACTATTTTACATTTAGCAAGGGCAAGCCCCCTTCACTCAAGAGAAAGGCCGTTAGGATATTTATTTGTTTAATTGTTTATACTAAGCCTATGGCTTTTCCTGAGATTTCACGTTAAGAGGAATAGCGGAGAGGCTTGAATAGCCTATTGTGCATGGAAACAGCTGGAAAAGAGGCTAGAGATGTGTAGCTGAAGAAGCTAGATATTTTGAGAGTTTACCAGGTCCAGAAAGGCATATTAGCAGGACCGTCATAATGTGTATTTTGTCAGGATGTATCGGCGTTAACAGATGGGGTTATCATTGGAAAATATGGCCTTCTGTTTGTCGTGGCTCAGTCTCCCAAATCGTACTAGAATTAATGTGGCCACAAATATGCTCAGTTATTCAGGAAAGCATACGGTGCGCTCCGCTTCATATCCTCTCCGGGCAGCCTCGTGCAGCAAGAACCAAGAAGGCTTCAATTTTATGCTTTATCATGGCCAGGTCGCAGTTGTAAATGAGAACTTGTTCTCAGTTAGCTTACCTGGTTAAATAAAGGTGAAATATAATAAAAAATAGAAGCCGTTTTTGATTGGTTGTCATTGTTTTGTCGTTGGAGGGACAGGGAAAAAATCACTCTGAAAGTGGATCCAAACGATGGCTATCATTATCGTTCAACTCTTTTTGTAGTTGTGTGAACTCTCCTGTTCATTTGAATTATTATAACAAAAATAATATAATTATGGTCCTTGGTGTGGACAGCTCTTAAAATTGAAGTTATTGTTTTTAGTCAAAGTATGATGTATTTGGGCTTGAAGTGGGAAATCCGAAGTGGGGACATATGATTTTTTTCTGTGTTTCGCCTATGATATGATGGACTGAAAAATATTAGCACATGTTAATTTTCTGATCTTTGGTTTTATTTGAATGTTACCACCCACCAGCATGGCATTGTTTTTATTAATCAGCAACACCTGCAAGTTCTTAATCTTCAATTTGCAACTGAGCAAAATGCTTTTTGAAGTAGCATGCACTTGGCCTCCTTAGCCATGGAGCAATAAGGGGTGTACACCCCTTAAAATAAGGGGTGTAAACTTGTTTGGTAAAGTATCCATAACATTTTTTTGCCGCTCTGTATTCCTCAAACATATATGACCATTTTATAAATGCGTGATATGATTGCTTTTTACAACCCTGCTCCCCTGGTCGCCCCAAGATGAATGGTTTTGACCACTAAACTATTGCTTCACGACATGCTTCGCCGCTTTGATTGGTGCAGCTAAACCACAAGTGTCTATCCTATAATGAACAGGCACCCGCAAAATAAATTCAAGGAACTTGTATCTATTTTGTTGGCCTGTTAAATCTGTATTGGTGTTTTGTGTCCGATGCTCCTCAAGGTATTTGCGATGTGCATCAGTCATTGTTGCCTATCAGTTCATTTCCCTTTGAGAACCATGAGCTGATTTTGATTTGCTGTACTGCAACCTACCTACCAAAGGTTGCACCGTGTGCAGTGTAATGTAAAAAAAATGCATGCCTCTTATTGAAGAGGCCAAGAGAATCACAATTGATGGTGAAGTCAAAGATGCTAGTTTCCATCTGTGGCAAAGATTTCAACCTAGACAGCTGGTTAATCTTTTGAATACAGTGTAGTTAAAAAGAAAAGGTAATAATTTTTTTAAACGAGCAACTGATAATGTTAGCTAGCTAGATACGATTAGCAAGATGTCTAGCTAAGGTTAGCATGCTAGCTAGCTACACTAACAGTAATCTATTTGTTAATGTTTCTCCACTCTGTGTGGAAATCACCACAGCGTTCTTTCCCAGCTCCAATTCGTGAATATGTACAGGTAGCTTTTAACCAAAACAAGCATTTACCCTCTAGGGCAGGAATTGCTTCAAAATGAGGGTGGCATTGCCCTCTGGTGGGTGCCTTTTAACAACCAGGCATCCATTACAGCTAAACACGTTTTCTAACTTTGTTAGTCAGCTTAGTAGCTGAACTCCTGAACTTGTCGTTGTCAGCAGTTCTCTTAAACTGGGTAGGTAAAGTTAAGAATTTGAAACTGTACATGACAAACTAACCCCATTTACCCCTAACTATTTCCACTATCAGATCTACAATGAGAAGGAACTGCTTCATGGAAAATTGGATCTCCTTAGCGAGACCAACATGGTGGACTTTGCCATGGATGTTCACAAAAACCTCTTCCCTGAGAAAGAGATCCCCGCCAGTAAGTAGACTGCACACTGCGTAGTCTACCTCCTAACATTTTTGTTAAAGAAAGCTGTACAGTGATAATGATTATGTATTGTTCAGTGATTACACTGTTTCATCAATAAATCACAAGATGGCAGTGAAACTGATTGCACACCATTCCCCTCACATTTTAGTCATGCTTAATACAACACTGTTCCAAAAACTAGTATAAACAGACACAAATCTTTAATGTTGCATGTAATGGTATTCTCCCGGGTATTGCCTTGGTCAAAGCCTCTAATGGTTTCTCTCTGTCCATGTGAAGCCCTAAAGGAGAAGAGGATCACTGTGGTGGCTCAGCTGAAGCAGCTGCAGGGTGAGACGGAGCCCATTGTGAAGATGTTTGAGGACCCAGAGACCACAAAACAGATGCAGTCAACCAGGTGAGTTTGATCCTCCTGTCCCACTATTTAACCAATGGATGGTTTTGGAGTTGTCGTTTACATTTTATAGATGGTCAATCGTGGACAATGCCTTTTTTATTTTTTGCAATTCATGATTTCCCAGAGTATTGGTCTTGCTGTCTGACTTTGCAGGCTTAATGAATGAATCAAGTGGTGTTAAATTGAGATGGTAATCAAAAAAATTGATATGCCTACTTTTTGGATCAATTTCCCTAGAGTTGCTTTAGGGTTACATTAACTCAGCAGACGAGGAGACCGATACACAATGCTGCGGTGAATGTTAAGAATGGCGCTGACTTTGCCGTAATTAAAATAGTTTGGTTAAATTCAAGTCCTCATTCTTTACTTGGCTTCTTGGCAGGAATGAGTTCAGTTCGTCAAAGGACACTTTTCATCCACTTGCCAATCTTGAATGGTTTATTAAAGGTTTGGTTTTGAGACATGTTTGTTTATCAAAGCAGGCATCTTATACTGACCATTGTAATGGGAGTTTGAAGCCTTGTGAATGTAACTTCAAACTTTTTGTGCTACAGCTATTTTCTATTCCGAATGGTCTTAGGTGCACTGTTTGCCTACATGCTTAATAGGAGGCCTGCCCTCAACTTAATATCTCTTTGAAGCAAATATCATTTAGGCCTAGCCAAATTCTGTCACTCACTTTCTGGATTATTGCCTTGTTTCTGATGATAGGTTAACCAGTTGAAGCTATGGGGGCGCTATTTCATTATTGGATAAAAAAAACGTTCCCGTTTTAAGCGCAATATTTTGTCACGAAAAGATGCTCAACTATTCATATAATTGGCCGCTTTGGAAAGAAAACACAAAAGATATTATCTGTGAGTTGCTATGGTTGAGAAGCATATTTTTGAAAATCTGAGATGACAGTGTTGTTAACAAAAGGCTAAGCTTGAGAGCTAGCATATTGATTTCATTTCATTTGCGATTTTCATGAATAGTTAACGTTGCGTTATGGTAATGAGCTTGAGGCTGTATTCACGATCCCGGATCCGGGATGGCTCGCCGCAAGAAGTTAAGGAAATTAAACAATTCCATGGATCTTGAGTTTGTCAATTTCCATTGCTTCTTTGTTCTTTTTGGTCCCAAAGTTGGTGCTAGTAATATAATGCTGTGTCTCTTTTGAAAGGGTTTAAGGCACAATGTAGATCTTTACATTTGGATATGTGGGGTTTCTTGCCATTGTTCCTGTATCTTGCAAGGCAGTTGTGGATGTGAGAACCTGGGGTAGGTCTTGGTGAAGACTAGGGCTGTTACGGTGACCATATTACCACCACACCGGCAGTCATGAAGGCAGTCAAATTCCATGTGACCGCTTAGTCACAGTAATTACGCTTCTCCAAGCTCTGATGCTGCTGATGGTCATTAGTAGCCTACCAAACTTGCTAATTGCCTGGTACTCTGCACTCTATTGCCTCATCACTCTGACATCTAATCGAACACTTCATTAGGACTCATGTTGCTCAACATTTCTATAGGCTATGTAATTGTGAGAACAGTGATGGCTTCTATAAAAAAGGATCCCACCAGCTTTCTATAGGCGAAGCCTATTTATTTCTCAACTTTCCTAATATTAAGCACATTGCTTCGCTTTACAACAGGTGTATTGCCTACCTGGCTGGGATGAAAATGAACCACAGGAAAAGCGTTTGCTATTTAAGTGCACAGATGACATGTATTTTTTTTTGCCCCTGTTTTAAGTCGGGTGCATGATAATGGTCCATTCTAAATCAAAACAAATTTCAAACAATAAAAAATTAAAAAAAAATTTAAGTAGGAAAGTAATTTATATGTATAGACAAGATTAAATCAAATAGTATGATGGGTGAAAATATTAGCCTTTTTCTTGTGAATTATACATTATCACTTTTGAATGATGCCCAGGTTCAGGCAAGAAACAATGCATACTTTTTTGTTGGACTTTTTCAAATCAGTCGCACGCACACCATGTTTTTAAGGAGGTTTGTAATCACAACTAAGGTGTCCAAATAACTTTTTAAAATTAAGAAGAATCAATCCGCTTTAAAACTGGTGTAGAGCCTAACTAGCATACATATCCGGCATGTGAGTTGGAAGATTGGGGAAGATCATTTTGACCATAAATGCACCTTTTTTATAATAAAAGTATTACATCCATAATTGCATTTGAGATCATTTTTGGTAATGGTGTAAATGGACTGTTAGCGCTCATCGCCTACTGCAGTGTGTGCATTGCTGTGCTTTGTAATGTGAAAAAATAGGCTAGTTCTTTAGCTGTTTGTTAGGCCTACTCATCTCGTTGGCTGACAAAGTAAATGTGGACAGTTCTTCCAATATCTTCAATATGCACCTCGGAATTGGATAAGGACGCGTTCAGTTACGTCCCCAATGTGTCTGTTTTCACTTGTAGCCTGTGAGAAAGACTCAATCAGTGACAGAGGTCCATGAGAGGTTCTTCGGAGCAAGCAGGGAGAACGGGATTATAATTATTATATTCACCCCGAGGCCACAATGGCTGCAAAAGGCATGACATTTTTTGGTGGGGGGTGGGCAATACGACTACACGGGTTGCTGTCGGGGAATTCGAGGCATTAAGTGCTTGTCAAATTATGAATGAGAGACTGATGAAGTGTGTAGCTCCTACATAAAAAAGAGGCAGAGCTCATACCTTTTTTATGTAACTTTTTCCAAATCATAATTAGTTGCATCATGCAGCCAGAGAATGTATTAACAAGCCAAACATGTGTATATAGCCCAACCTTTATCATAACTAGTTACATAAATAACTCTAAGCATATAGGATTAGCTGTTTCTTTGTTAACCGCTCATAACAGAACAGCCTGATGTGCGCACTCCTTCATCGTTTGGAGAAAATATCCTTTCTATTGTATTCCTCGTACTATAAAATAATGCCCTGGACTTCTAAGCGAATCTTGCCTGAAATGATCTACTGTAGCCTACAGCCATATAGCACAGCCAGATCAGTACCTAACATGAGGACAAAGGACAAATCGGTGTATGCTATTCTGTTTTGAAAGACATTTTATTCATCTTGTTTAGACCCGTATAACATAATGGCTTTATTGTGAAGGTGTAAGGTAAATTACATGGATTTATAAGACTTATTCAATTGTAGCGGTTCCAAAGGTCTGCATCAGTGGCTTGTAAGCTGTGTGGAAGCCAGAAGATGTTAAATGTTTGTTAATTAACCTCTTCGATATAGGGGGCGCTCTTTTAATTTTTGGATAAAAACGTTCCCGTTTTAAACAAGATATTTTGTCACGGAAAGATGCTCGACTATGCATATAATTGACAGGTTTGGAAAGAAAACACTCTGACGTTTCCAAATCTGCAAATATATTATCTGTGAGTGCCACAGAACTGATGCTACAGGTGAAACAAAGATGAAATTTCAAACAGAAAATGCCCCAGATTTTGAATGCGCTTTGTTCCAATGTCTCCTTATATGGCTGTGAATGCGCAAAGGAATGAGCCTACACTTTCTGTCGTTTCCCCAAGGTGTCTGCAGCATTGTGACGTATTTGTAGGCATATCATTGGAAGATTGACCATAAGAGACTACATTTACCAGGTGCCCCGCTTGGTGTCCTCCGTTGCAATTATTGCGCAATCTCCAGCTGCGTGCATTTTACCATTTGGTTCAGAGGAGAAACCAAACTGCCACGAATGACTTATCATCGAATAGATATGTGAAAAACACCTTGAGGATTGATTCTAAACAACGTTTGCCATGTTTCTGTCGATATTATGGAGTTAATTTGGAAAAATGTTCGCCGTTGTAATGACTGAATTTTCGGGGTTTTTTCTTAGTCAAACGTGATGAACAAAACGGAGCGATTTCTCCTACACAAATAATAATTTTGGAAAAACGGAACATTTGCTGTCTAACTGAGTCTCCTCATTGAAAACATCCGAAGTTCTTCAAAGGTAAATGATTTTACTTGAATGCTTTTCTTGTTTTTGTGAAAATGTTGCCTGCTGAATGCTAGGCTTAATGCTATGCTAGCTATCAATAGTCTTACACAAATGCTTGTGTAGCTATGGTTGAAAAGCATATTTAGAAAATCTGAGATGACAGTGTTGTTAACAAAAGGCTAAGCTTGTGAGCCAATATATTTATTTCATTTCATTTGCGATTTTCATGAATAGTTAACGTTGCGTTATGGTAATGAGCTTGAGGCTATAATTACGCTCCCGGATACGGGATTGCTCGACGTAACAGGTTAACGGTCAATTACCGTGATATCACCAGTTATTCGCTTGACTATTACTGGCTGACAAAGTGCTCCAGAGCACTTTTTCATCAAGGATCTCCTATATTTCTCTGTTCATCTTTCCCTCGATCCTGACTTGTCTCGCATTCCTTGTCGGTGAAAAACATCCCCACCGCATGATGCTGCCACCATGCTTCTCTGTAGGGATGGTGCCAGGTTTCCTCCAGGTGTGAAGATCAAGAAAATTTCAGTGTGACAATTCAAAGGCGAAATCCGTTAATGCCAAGATAATGGAATTCTTTGCCCTTGACGTTCAACCTTTCTGTTGTGGATTATGGCTTTTGCCAACTGGTCGAGCACCGGTTCACATTACCTAGTTGGTGCTATTTTTCAGCTGTTGCCCTACCGGAGTTACACAGTATTGTTGAAACTCATCCATGAGCTACTTGCTATGGGTGCCATTGCTATTAGCTTCACGACTGACATTTGGACCAGCGACTTCAGCACCATGAGCATGCAGAGTCTGACAGCACAGTGGATCGACGAGATTTCATACTGAGGAAAGCCGTATTGCATGCTCTGATGTGCTGGTTCTCATCCTGCTGCTGCCATTTTCAATGGCATTTGAAACATGAACACACTCCAAGCGCCATTTGTACAACTGACTCAAAATAAGCTAATCAACTGCGTCTGCAGCCAAAGTGATACCCTGCCATGGCATTGAAATGCCTGCTCAACATAACCCCACAGTATGTCTGCAATAAACTTGGAAAAGTACTTGAGGCTGTGAACAAGCGATTCGGTGTCATTCTCTCTGAGCCTCTTTACGGTTGCCACCATGCTCAATGCTATGTACAAGGACCACTACTTCGATGCAGACAAAGGGTTTACGTGAATTGTTACATACACCGCTGGACAAGATAGAAACTGACACGGTGACCATGCGCACCGAGGAAGAGGGGCCACGGACAGACAGAGCTGAAACTTCACTGTTTCACATGTATGATGAAATCCTGGCTGAGAATGAAACGACTGAACAAATTACCAACGAAACAGCACACTCAGTGAAAGGAATGGGTTTTGATGATGTTTTACCGGTAATGGGGACATGTAAATGCCAACAAAGTAACATTTTGTGTAACATTTAACTACGCAAGTCAGTTAAGAACATATTCTTATTTACGATGGCCGAACCCGGACAATGTTGGGCCAATTGTGCTCCGCCCTATGGCAATCACGTCCGGATGTGTTACTTGCTGGATTTGAACCAAGGACTGTAGTGACATGCAGTGCTTTAGACCGCTGTGTGTGTTAACTATTTAACTGTTCTACAATGCTTATAAGGGTACAATTTATTTTTAACATATTGGTGTTTTTGGGCACGTAAAATACTGGATATTGGTATCGACTAAAACATGTCGGTACATCCCTAATGGAGGACACTGTTCTTGTGAATCTTCAGTGTTAGACATTTTTTGGTACCCTTCCCCGGATTTGTGCCTCGACAGAATCCTGTCTCGGAGCTCTACGGACATTTCCTTCGACCTTATGGCTTGGTTTTTGCTCTGACGTGCACTGTCAACTGTGGGACATTATAGAGAGGTGTGCCTTTCCAAATCATGCCCAATCAATTGAATATACCACAGGTAGACTCCAATTTGTAGGAACATCTCAAGGATGATCAATGGAAACAGGATGCACCTGAGCTCAATTTCGAGTCTTATAGCAAAGGGTCTGAATACCTATGTAAATAAGCTATTTATTTTTTACTTTTGCAAAAAAGTCTACCTGTTTTCGCTTTGTTATTATGGGGTATTTAAGATTAAGGCTGTAATGAAACGGTGTCAAGGGGTCTGAGTACTTTCCGTGGGGGGTGTATACATATATCTGAGCACCCCTTCAAATTACTGGGTTTGGCTAGTTCACCCCACCCTTTGCTGACAGGTGTATAAAATCGAATGCACAGCCATGTAATCTCCATAGACAAACATTTGCAGTAGACTGGCCTTACTGAAGAGCTCTGTGACTTGGCACCATCAACCTGGCACCATCATAGGATGACACCTTTCCAACAAGGATGTTACATTTCTGCCCTGCTACAGCTGCCCTGGTCAACTAAGTGCTGTTATTGTGAGGTGGAAATGTCTAGGTGCAACAACTGCTCAGCCACGAAGTGGTAGGGCTCACAGAACAGGACCGCCAAGTGCTGAAGCATGTAGTGCGTAAAAATTGTCGGTGCTCGGTTGCAACACTCATTACTGAGTTCCAAACTGCCTCGAAGTCTGCACAAGAACTGTTCGTGAGGGGTTTCCATGGCCGAGCAGCCGCACAAGCCTAAGATCACCACGAGCAATACCAAGCGTTGAATGGAGTGGGTGAAGCTCGCCAGCATTGGACTCCGGAGCAGTGGAAATGCGTTCTCTGGAGTGATGAATCGCGCTTCACCATTAAGCAGTTCGATGGACAAATCTGGGTTTGGCGGATGCCAGGAGAACAGCTGCCTGCCCGACTGCATAGTGCCAACTGTCAAGTTTGTTGGAGGAGTAATATGGTATAATGGTCTGGGGCTGTTTTACATGTTTTGGGCTAGGCCCCTTAGTTTCAGTGAAGGGAGTCTTTAACTCTACAGCAGAAGATTCTGTGCTTCCAAGTTTGGGGAAGGCCCTTTCCTGTTTCAGCGTGACAATGCGCCTGTGGAAAAAGCCAGGTTGTCTAGTTCAGTGTGGAAGAACTTAACTGGCCTGCTTAGTGCACTGACTTCAACCCCATCAAATACCTTTGGGATGAATTGGAACATCAAGTGTGTGACTGGCCTAATTGCCCAACATCATCAGTGCCCGACCTCACTAATGCTCTTGTGGCTGAATATTAAGTGGAACAGTGGAGGCTGTTGTAGCAGCAAATAGGGGACCAACTCTTATATATGCCTGTGATTTTAGAATGAGATGTTTGTTGAGCATGTTTCCACATAATTATGGTCATGTAGTGTGTGTTTTTGATGCCTCCCCTATGTAGACAGGAAAGGCAACTCAGTTTATGGCATATAAAACCATAGATTGACTCTAAATAAGTAAGACTGCATTTCCACTTTTGTAAAGTCAGTGATCTCCCCCCCCCTCCCTAATGGTTGTTGGACCATGAGTTTAATGGTGTCAGTGTTGAAGATGAATGTTTTAAACAGCCTATGAATGTTCACACAAAATAAAAGTACTTTTGCTTCCCTGTCAGACTCTTGAAGGTCAAAAGGTGCAGCTCAAAGCTTGAAAATGAAAGGCCCTTGATTTGCCCTGAACTCTAGACCTGCTACATTCCAGAAATTGAAAAAGTACACCTGAATGGGGCTCAACACCCAACCTGCATCAGCCAACCCTAATGAAACAAGGCCACTAACTGTGATACTTTTTTTTTTTTTTTCAGGGATGGACAGGCCCTTTTTAACTATCTGGCGGAGAAACACAGCGTAAGTTTGGACCGCTTTGCTGACATTTCACTTCTAAACTGCGTTTCTCATGACTCCTGTGTGAACCTGCTATTTAGGGAAGGGGGAGGCGGGAAGGCCCAAGCAGGGAGACATGTAATGACTTCCCAAAACTTTAACTTTTTTTTTTTTAAGGGGCTTTACAGCTTGCAGAAAAATCTGTGGACATTTTACAGTCTGTGGTGAATTGTTAAGAATATACAGAACAGCTCGAGACACATTGGTCTACCCGCAGAAATGCTGGTTGTCTAGATTTGGTGTGACCCCCCCCCCCCCCCCCCCGGAATCCTCCCACCCTGGTATCCCGCTGACCTGCACTCTGTCCTCAATGCACCTCTGCAGCGCGAAGGCCACTCGGCTGTGGGAAAGGGCGGTCTCCCTCCGCTTCGCAGTGGCTCGCAACCACTGCCTGTCAAAGCCACACTGCATCTGAGACTGGCCTCGGTTCCCAAACGGACGACAGCACGCTGTGATATGTCCTGAGTTAGCAGGAGTGTACCGTTCAGAGATATTCTACCCCCCATGAACATGTACCCGGCCCCCACCCACCTAATGGACATTTATCATTGTTACGGCGTAAAGATGGGGACAACTCTTTGCGAGGGTATCTGATTTCATTGGTCCTCAATTAGTGGCTCACACTAGATTCAGGATAAATGGAGTTGGCTCTGAGTTAGCCTGCCCCAGAGTAGGTTCGTTCTGAAGGATTTGTACTCCTATACATTTTTCTTGGCTAAAAGGTTAGCCTCTTAACTCAAGTTGAACTCAGACTTGACCAAAGTTGACTCCTCATACCTTATCCGTAGTATAGGGCTCAGGTCGGTTGTTGAAGACTTTTCCCAAATAGCCACAGGTGACAGAAGTAAATAGGCCTACGTATGGTAATGTTGTGACCGTCCGTATGGGATGTTGACATGGAGCTCCTTGTACACACAATTACACAGTGAAATTGCTCAAGTGCACGACAGCAGATAACGGTATCAAGGATGTTACCAGCAAACCTCTGGTTGACCGTGCACTCTGCACCATATTTTACTGTCTGAGCAGGGATTCGAACCAGCAACACTCCCACTTGTGTAAATGGTCTAGGCAGCAGCTAATGGGGATCCATAATAAATACAGATATGAACTGCTCGGCTACATGCTGACCCCAATAATTAGTGATGGTAATCAAACAGAATGGGCTCTGAAATCGAACATGATTCTAGAATTGCCCTCCTTAGTCCAGCCACTCTGTTCCAATTGGGGTGGTCTGGCATATTGACTGGATATAACACCATGGCTCTCATCTTGGACTATAATCTTACATGAGGCCTGTGAGAAAGCTGACAATATGGTCATCATAAACAATTGCTGGTGTCATGTGTCTATGCTCTGAATAGTTATTGGACGAAACCATTGATCAGCCCTCTTCTCTTCCAGTTCCGTCAGGAGTACCTGGACACTCTGTACAGATATGCCAAGTTCCAGTACGAGTGTGGAAACTACTCTGGGGCTGCCGAGTACCTCTACTTCTTCCGTGTCCTGGTAAGTCTAGTACCCCTTATTTCAGCGTACTCTTATGAAATATCAAACTGGCGACCTTGGGTACTAGATGTTCACAGCAAGCGAACTGTGATCTGTGATCTAGAGACATTTTTTAAAATATATTACAGATTTGTACCCTTGAAACTTCATCTGTAGTTTTTGGAATAATAACTGGACCACTGACAAATGGACACTATTGGGCAGTGCTATATATTAGCAAGCTCTTTAAGGGCAAATAGACGATGATTGAAGCTTCATTAAGAAGTATTAGTTTCTCAGGAACGACTCCCATTTTGTGCATTAATCACTTGTTCGTGTGATTTTTATTTTTTCCCCCGGCAGTGGACCGTGTCAAACGCCATAAATTATGAGCAGTATACATCCACTTAACATTGCATTTTTGGAATTACACAATGTTTCCGTTGATGTATACTTTTTTGGCTCGACTCGTGTTATGAAAAATTGAATTTCCTACTTCACTGCTCGGTTGTTTGGCCAGGTTCTTTAATTTTTCAAAGGGCTAGCAGGTGGAAGTGAACACCCTCAGTTAATTGCATGTGAAAAGCTGCCGTCATTCCCTCATTCAATTCTCCACACGTCTTCAGTATTAGGATGAGTTGACGTTCAAGGACAAGGGTAGGATTTTTAATTTTTTTTAACTGTGCCAAGTGTTCAGCAGCAGACTTCATAATCTTTCTTTAGTCCTCTCGCTGGGCGGGCTGCAGTGGACGACTTATTGATTTGATAACTCTGATAGCCAGAACTCCTTGTCGGGCTTATGAGTTACATAACATGTTCTGGTGGGCTTTGAAAAAGTGTGTACATGCCTACATACAATAGGCACACTCAAAAATAATCAACTGACTGAGAGAACAGGTTTACTAAACAAAGAACTGGCCTGCCAGTTAGGCTATACATCTACAAAGTCCACTCATTTAGGCCTATCTTGTTTGAATTAGGGATGTACATTTTTTTTGCCTACTAACTAACCCCGGTTAATTCGTTCCAAACAGTAGAATTGATGTGACCAACAGAAAATACGATGCTGTTTAAGTGACTCAACTCTCTTTTCACTCTAAATGCAAAGGTCACCTTTTCTAAATGCAAAGGTCTGAATTTTGCTTCAAGTGGCAACCAGCTGTCTGGGGAGCTGCTAGGTAATATTCCTCTCTAACTATACTTTATATGCGGTGCCAATTTAATTCCACTAAATTATGAAAATGAACCTATAGACCGAGCTTGACCTGTCAAATGTATTTTCGGTTAACATTGCTGGTTTTTAATGTTTTGTCGCTAATTCCATTGCGTTTCTCAACCTGTGTGGCTATACACAGTATTTCCTTTTTGTTGTTTTGGCTAACATACGAGAGTCCGTGGTGCATGGAGGAGGGATTAAATCATTTTCACCAGCAGTAAAATGCTTTGGAAATCAGATAATATCAAATAGGGTTGGGGCGGATAGTAATTACAGTTCACTGAAAGTACTGGCAGTATTCTTGTTACACATGCGTACATCTTATTTCCTCTAAACAAAGGGATCATTGCGCTGGTGTTTGTGGCTTCTCTCCCGCTGCCCTCAGAAATCAGTGAAAGATGAACTACACAGAGAATGGGAAAGGTGCAGTAGGACTGTGTGCACTGCTGTAAAGAGTTGGAAACCTCTTAGGCCAAGAGAGGTGGTAACCTGACTGAGAGGGGAGGCCAGAGGAGTGTTTTGTGTCACAATAGAGTGGTGTAACACTAGATAAGTCCTGGGAATGGACATCCTGTGACCTCAGTGGAAGGTGCCACCAGATCTTCAGTGCTGCCTTTGTTATTCTCTCTCCAGGACCAGTGGCACCTAAGGGCTACTCATTGTCTGAATGCTCGGCTGACCTTTTGCGCTATCGTTGACTTTAACGAGTTAAGTCGCCTAATGTTCTTCAGAAAGCCTTGGCGTCAAACCTAATTTCCAAACAAAAATAATCTGTTGGCCAATGAGGTTCATTTCTACTGTAGGAACCACCAGACCCAGTGTTGGTGCTTTTAGTCTGAGGTATGTTTTTATGGTCACACAGACCATCACTGCTATTACCTTGTGTTTCCCCTTTCAGAAGCCAATGTTGTTTTTTGTGAAGCTGTTTGCAAATTTGATGATCAAACTCGCCTACGTTTTTGGTGGTAGACACCATTTGGTGGTAGACACCATTGTTACTCCAAAGCCAGGGTTTACCATTTCGTCTCTACTATCAGTGTCCTGTAATTCCTTCAACCAAACGAGCACAACCAGTAAGTTTTCCAAGTCTTATTCAATTGTTTTATTTTTGGGGGGTTGCATCTGTCATTTGAGATCTGGGGTATAGCAAAGACTTGTGCCAAAGCCAGTCTCGAAAAATGCAAAGAATAAAATCAACACTTTACATGTTCATCAGAATGACAAATATTACAACCAACTTAGGATAGGATAAAGTAATCTTTCTCACCCCCCTTAAAAGATTTAGATGCACTATTGTAAAGTGGCTGTTCCACTGGATGTCATAAGGTGAACGCACCAATTTGTAAGTCGCTCTGGATAAGAGCGTCTGCTAAATGACTTAAATGTAACTTAGGTTTCCCATTGTAATTGACATTTGGTACTCTCTCCCTCTGTCGTGAAGATGTCTGACTGGTCATGCACATTGGTGATGCTGGTGTCATCTCCTGATAAACAGGCTTAGCAGAGACTCTGAGCAATGAGCTCTACTTTCTGTGAACAGCCTCTTAACCCAAAGCAGTTCTTTTTTTGTTGTTGTTGATTGATTCTATGTGATGCACTCACATTTAAGTATGCTAGCGAGAGACATTGAAGACCAGATGATGGCGGCTCTTGATTAAACATGAGCAACCCACCCCACCACATCAAAAGCATGCAATTGATGCGCTCCCTCTCCGCACAGTTTTTATGGTTTTTTAGCTCAGTCTAAATAAGTTATGTAGATTATTTTCCCGTTTTGAATTCACTCCTCAAATCATTAGCCCCTTAGTAACAGCCAGGGCAGTTACTGTTACCAGATAGCCGCTGCCTCCTCTTGACAATCCAAAGGCTCATTTATTTAAAAATATATATATATTTACAAAAAATGCCTAAATGTCTGTCTTTATACTTAATACCTGCTGCCCTATTTCTCTTTCCCCCCCCCCCCTATTGTTTTGGACCTCCCATTTTCTCAGACTGCCCCTGTAAGGTAGAGGTGAGGCTCCGTAAGTCATCAAACGTGGGAAAGCCAGTCAATTAAACAGAGGAAGCCAGGCTTGCAAAATCCAGGCCTCGGGTTCTGTTACAGTGTGGCGTAGCGCGAAAAGAGCAACTTATTCATAGCATCAGTGAATGTAGGTATTGGATGTTGCGAATAAAGATTGAGTGTCCCGACGGCTCTTCAGCACAGTAAATTTATTGTTGCTGGTCAGTAAGTGAAAATGTGCCTCTTTTCGCCAACAAATGGAAACTCTAGGTAACTGCTGGAAAAACCCTGGTATTGAAACTATTGTTGCGTGGCCACCAGTGAATGTCAGGCAGTGTGTAGAATGCTGCCATAATGACATGGAGATCGGCCAAACCTAGCAGGCAGGGACTTCCAAGGCAGAAAAAACAAACAACTTTTTTTATATATATATACTTTTTTTAGACCGATGTAACAACAACCTTTAAATTGGCACTGTGGTTGGCTTTTCTCCTACATTATAATGCTTAATCTTTCTTATGAGGTCTTTTTTTAATAAAAAAAAAAGTAATTTAAAGCAGTCCCAAGTTTTGTTTTATGATCAAAGGACACTACTGTTGTGAGTGGATGAATGGCCTTCTGCTCCTCTTTGTGTGTTTTACTCTGGAAGACTACCTTGCTGCTGACTTTCCCCTTTTTATGTCGCAGTTCATTTTAAAAGTTACTATGTAGCCTAATAGTCTTCATGTAGCCTAGCAGGTAACCTAGCGGTTAGAGCGATGGGCCGCTAACTGGAAGGTTGCTCGTTCGAATACCCGACCCGATGAGCTGAAAATCTGTTTGCCCTTGAGCAAGGCACCATAATTTGCTCCAGGGGTGCTGTACTGCTATGTCTGACCTTGTAAAACAACACTTAGGTGAAATTATCTCTTGTATGTAATATAAATATGTATTAATCCTTTATCTTATGTTTTTCTCAATCACTAAGAGATCCCAGCTGGTTTCCTTTTCCATCCATGGATCATTCGTGTCTCACAGTCCACTCTGCTGTCTGAAAGAAGGGGGTGTGGTGGGTTGCGTCTAGGTTACTGTGGCCTTACAGCAGGCACCCGCCCTCACTCTTGTCACTGACTGCGTTTGATGTTTATCATAAGCTACTGTGGGCCGGCGGTTCCCATGAGCCATAGGGTGGAGGCCTAGCTTTGATTAAACACAATTGGTCCAGGTTTTGCCGGTGTAGGCCGTCATTCTAAATAAGAATTTGTTCTTAACTGACTTGCCTAGTTAAAGGTAAAAACAAATAAACAGGAACTCGTGACTTTGAGGATGGCTATCCCTTCAACTGTTTCTTGTTAGCATCATTTCATATATTAATGCATTTAGCCTGTGATAATGGAAGAGTTGTATTAAGACTATAGATGGCATGATTCAACGTGAGGTTTTCCTTTTGTGTTAATGGTAGGAGGTTATCGCAATTATATTTTAACATGCTTGAAAAGCTGTAGAAGTTATTGAAACATTCCTCAAGACATGCAGTTTGTACAGCTAACCGAAATTAAGTGTCCTGGCAATGTACCAGGCATAGACTTTGGAAATGCATTTTATCTGGTTAGGACTTAAAAAAAAAAAAGAAGCTTGATAGCCAATCGGGGACATTTCCTAAGGGCATTAACAGATTTGTCTTCGATGCCCTTTACCATCAAATGAAGCATCCAAACGCTGTCATTTATCTAGACGGATTACCCTGGCTTGGCGTAAATTATGAACACCTGCCAGATGGTGTTGAGAAACCCAGGCTGTTGCTGGTCACAGTGCATCAAGGTTTCTGTGGCTGGAGCAGGACCTCTGTTGTTGGTGAACTCCAAGTGATAGACATTTTGGTAACTCTGCCTCTACTACATGCTTCTCCTTGTAGCCTTGTTGATCAAAGTTATCAGATGTTGCGCAAACCACCACCAGAAGTAGTAGCACCATACACACTTCATTAACTTCTTGCGTCGAGCCATCCCGGATCCGGGATCGTGACTACAGCCTCAAGCCCATTACCATAACGCAACGTTAACTATTCATGAAAATCGCAAATGAAATGTGCTATGCTAGCTCTCAAGCTTAGCCTTTTGTTAACAACACTGTCATCTCAGATTTTCAAAAATATGCTTCTCAACCATAGCAAAACAAGCATTTGTGTAACAGCATTGATAGTTAGCATAGCATTTAGCATTAGCATTCAGCAGGCAACATTTTCACAAAAACCAGAAAAGCATTCAAATAAAATAATTTACCTTTTGAAGAACTTCAGATGTTTTCAATGAGACTTTCAGTTAGATAGCAAATGTTCAGTTTTTTCTGAAAGATTATTTGTGCAGGAGAAATCGCTCCGTTTTCTGCGTCATGTTTGGCTACCAAATTAACTCCATAATATCGACAAACATGGTAAACGTTGTTTAGAATCAATCCTCAAGGTGTTTTTCACATATCTCTTCATGATATATTGTTCGTGGAAGTCTCCTCTCCTCTCAATCACTGGATGACTGTGTGCAGCTTGTAGATTACGCAGCAATTTCAACAAAGGACACTGGGCGGACACCTGGTAAATGTAGTCTCTTATGGTCAATCTTCCAATGATATGCCTACAAATACGTTGCAATGCTGCAGACACCTTGGGGAAACGATAGAAAGGGCAGGCTCATTCCTGGCGCATTCACAGCCATATAAGGAGACATTGGAAAACAGAGCCTCAAATCCTGCTCATTTCCTGTTTGAAGTTTCATCTTGGTTTCGCCTGTAGCATCAGTTCTGGGGCACTCACAGATAATATCTTTGCAGTTTTGGAAATGTCAGAGTTTTCTTTCCAAAGCTGTCAATTATATGCATAGTCGAGCATCTTTTTGTGACAAAATATTGCGCTTAAAACGGGCACGTTTTTTTATCCAATAATGAAATGGCGCCCCCATAGGTTCAAGAGGTTAATGTCCATTCAGAGAGGTTAATGTCCATTCAGAGAGGTTAATGTCCATTCAGAGAGGTTAATGTCCATTCAGAGAGGGGCTGAAGGCAAGAGGGGATTGACCGGAGGTCTGAGGAACAGCGGTGGAGTTTTCCCTCAAAGATGCTAGATGTGCCCTCCATTCCATCTACTCTCATTTTGTGTGTATATCTTCAATTTTCTCTCCAATTGCAACTGCTAATTTAAATATCCAATTGAGTTATTTTAAGGGAGTAATATCTGAACCCAGAGTTGTGAACTCAAGGTTTCTTCAACCATTGCCTTTTAGATAGAATCTGAACCATGTAATTGTGGTATGGAGATGTTACCGACAAGCTGACCTTTCACCTGCTGACCCTGCCCCAGAAACGTCACAACCACAGGGACCAAGGTGGTAGCTTGAACTAGGCAGAGCTAAATTTAAATGACATATTCCTTTCTTGACTACAGAGTAAGGCCAAAGCTGAAATGCCCTATGTCCATCTTTAGTGATGTGTGTGTTGTCTTCCCAAGGCCATGTGCCACCCTGCACATTTTTCAAGAGTTGCAGCATTAATTAAATAACAGTAACAATGTTTTAGCACATTGTACGGAGAAGCTCACATATGCTTCAAATGTGCTCCTAGTTAGGGTGGTAATCTGAAAGGATTGCGGAACATCTGCAATGCAGCGGTTGCCGTATCACAAAGTGCAGCAAATTAGGTTTTTATAAAAAGCTAAACATTCATTTCTCTTTCTGTCAAGTCCCATTCCCTCAGGATGACAATTTAATCCGTTTATCCAGTATAAATAAGAAAAGTAACTCCACCGAACAGTTTTGCTTGCCAAAGCCAAGCGGCGGTGGCAACAGCCACTATTTCACTGACTGTCCCTGAGCGTGCGTGTGTGCGAGCACACGGTTTGTACACTGAGGCATTTATCAGGATTAGATCTGCCAGTGCCTGGTCATTTTGCAGGTGGGTTGAGTTCTGCTGCTGTGTGAGTTGATGCTTTGTTTATGTTCTAACAAGTATGACATGTCTTTTCCCAGGTCCCGGCCACAGACAGGAATGCCCTGAACTCCCTGTGGGGGAAGCTGGCTTCTGAGATCCTGATGCAGAACTGGGAGGCTGCGATGGAAGACCTCACCCGCCTGAGGGAGACTATCGATAACAATGTAAATGCCCCACTTCTCAGAATTTGACACTGCACTCTGATTCCCTTACGTAGATTCGACTCTCTTATTGACCGCTTCGTGTTTCAGCAAAGTACTGTTGCGGCTTGATGCCCCACCCCCTTTCAGTCCTGACTCCAGAGGATCTGAAAATGGAGCAGTTATGTGGATCTAGTTTTTTTTTTTTTAAATGTATTGGATGGATAGCTGGGAAGGATGCAGGGGTGCGGCCTCTGGCTTGAAAGGAAAACGTTTAAAAGGGAACTGAGACTTCACGTTCTTAAAGTACTCTGAACTTTTTAATTGTCTTTAAGTATACTGTATTGTCACTTCAATCAGAACTAGTAAATAATGACAACTCTCCTGTCCAGTCGGTGAGCTCCCCTCTCCAGTCTCTTCAGCAGAGGACCTGGCTGATCCACTGGTCCCTATTTGTCTTCTTTAACCACCCCAAAGGCAGAGACAACATCATTGAGCTCTTCCTGTATCAGCCACAGTAAGTATTTTCATCTCTGACACACTGGAGTTCTGTAAAACACTGTTGGCTCATTTAGACCTGATGACTAACCCTCCTTAACATATTGCTCTGTAGAAGCTGCCATCTCTACAGTCTGAGGTGCAGTGTCTTCACTGATCCACACTAAACCCTTGAGTGACCCAAGAGGTGATTGTTAAAATGTGGCCTGCTGGCATTCTTGGTGGGGAGAATGGAAGGAAATTATCCCTAAAGAAGAGGCACAGTAGAGGGCTGAACCTTGGGCCCCAGGGTTTGCTCCTGGCCCAGGAGAGACTAAAAGTGGTTCAGCTGGCAGCCGCCTGGGTCAGGTCCTTCTAACTGGAGAAAGTACACGTTTTTATTAGACTAACTTGATTTTGAAAAGGAAGCCGTTTACTCTTAACTTTGGGAAGGGGGCTGCTTTAAAAACCTACTTGGGGTATTTTTTTTAAGTGGTTTCAGTCCGTTTGTTTTTGTGTGGTCTCTTTACTTTCGAAGCTGCAAGTTAGTCCATGTGTATTGCAGATCAGAAACTCAGAACTGCATAAAATTTACACACAAACTATTATAATGCACCCCCCCATTCTGATTGCCGGTTTGTGTAATTGAACCGATGATTGTAGTCAACTGAAGGTATGACATGCCACCACAACATAGCAGATATGAAGGTCTGGCTCTGAGTTTTACTCAGTTATTAATTTAATTTAAATTAATTCATTTTTTATTTATTTGGCCAAAGAAAGAATTGGTTTTGGGGGTGACTAGGGAGATATACCTGCTGGAGCGTGTGCTACAGGTGGGAGATGCTATGGTGACCAGCCAGCTGAGATAAGGGGGACTTTACCTAGCAGGGTCTTGTAGATGACATGGAGCCAGTGGGTTTGGCGACGAGTATGAAGCGAGGGCCAGCCAACGAGAGCGTACAGGTCGCAATGGTGGGTAGTATATGGGGCTTTGATGACAAAACGGATGGCACTGATTTAACTGCATCCAATTTGTTGAGTAGGGTATTGGAGGCTATTTTTGTAAATGACATCGCCGAAGTCGAGGATTGGTAGGATGGTCAGTTTTACAAGGGTATGTTTGGCAGCATGAGTGAAGGATGCTTTGTTGCGAAATAGGAAGCCAATTCTAGATTTAACTTTGGATTAGAGATGTTTGATGTGGGTCTGGAAGGAGAGTTTACAGTCTAACCAGACACCTAAGTATTTGTAGTTGTCCACGTGTTCTAAGTCAGAGCCGTCCAGAGTAGTGATGTTGGACAGGCGGGCAGGTGCAGGCAGCGATCGGTTGAAGAGCATGCATTTAGTTTTACTTGTATTTAAGAGCAATTGGAGGCCACGGAAGGAGTTGTATGGCATTGGAGCTTGCCTGGAGGGTTGTTAACAGTGTCCAAAGAAGGGCCAGAAGTATACAGAATGCCTGTAGTGTGGTTTTCCACTTTAATTTTGAGTGTGACTCCAAATCCAGACCTCCATGGGTTGATACATTTGATTTCCATTGATAATTTTTGTGTGATTTTGTTGTCAGCACATTCAACTATGTAAAGAAAAAAGTATTTAGTAAGAATATTTAATTCAGATCTAGGATGTGTTATTTTAATGTTCCCTTTATTTTTTGAGCAGTGTATATATATATAAAAAGGTATGCGAAGAAAGTTGTAAATATATTTATATATATATATACATACATACATACATACATACATACATACATACACACGAGACAAGATGAGGACAAAAGACGTCTGACTGCTATGCCATCTTGGTGACACATGAATGAAAGGCTGCCCAATAATTAGTCATGAAAAGCTCACACAAACATCTGTTTGGACAAACTTGAGGGAGTGTTTGCGTTGCAATTTCAGTCAAGAAACCACTTAATTCCACAGTGAGTCTTGGCCTCATTCCCTCACCCCTTGACCATTACTTCCTTTGGCCAAAGTTGGTGGCTAGGCCTTAGTTTAATGTTTGACCTCTGTTACCCACAGTCAGCAAAAGTTGCATCAGGCCTTCCTAGTTTGTGTTATTGAAAACCTCTACCGAGTTCAAGGGCACTCACAGTGAGAATATTGTCATGAGGTGATCTATAATGAAATCTCGCCCTCTACCCCTCATCTCCACCCTCCTATCCATCTCTCCTCATTATTCACGCTCACTCACGCACTGGGTTGAAATCGTTTTGATTTTTAAATTAATTCTTGGTTCAATTCTTTTGAAGCGTCCTCTGCAACCAGTACAGCGTTGTTGTTGCCTTAAACTCCAAAATGATTAAGTGGGGTATGGTGAATGCTACATTTTTTTCTTCCCTCAGTTAGTCCCAGATATGACTGCATGACTTGTGCAGCTTTGAAGACCTGCCAACATGCATGCATTTCAAGTACCAACTACGCAATTCTCTGTCCATGTACGAGATCCAAGTTAAAAGTGCGCAGAAATGAGTAGGGCTTGATAATTTTAAAATTATTTAAATGAAATATATATATTAAAATCAAGGCCCTACTCATTTCTACTCATAACTTGGATCTCGTACATGGACAGAGAATTGCGTAGTTGGTACGTGAAATGCATATATCTAGAAAATATATAATTTTAAAAAACATCCCTGTTCTCGAGCTGCAACACAGACATGTACCGAGTTTGTCAATAGACATGTAGATTAATAGTCAACGTAGCTAACCCGTGTCTGCCCCTCCTCCTGTTGTGATGCGAAATTTTTCGACTGTCAGCTGTAGGTAAACGCATCCCTTTTCGACTCTGTGTGTTGTGGAAAGGTAAACCCTAATTGTTTCAAGCTAACGTTAGCGAACATAAGATGGACATTCAGTGGGCTCTAAAGTGCCAGCAGTTCACTCGCATTTGCCAGTGAAATAAATTAAATGCAAATACGAAACTATAACTGGTCGCATTTGCCAGTGATACTTTTAATTCTGCATCTCGTTAGTTCTATTTTCCACGTAACATTACGAGGATCACACAACCTGATGCACTGTAATTAGTATCTACAGTGGAGCAAAAAAGTATTTAGTCAGCCACCAATTGCGCAAGTTCTCACACTTAAAAAGATGAGAGGCCTGTAATTTTCATCATAAGTACACTTCAACTATGACAGACAAAATGAGAAAAAATTGTCCAGAAAATCACATTGTAGGATTTTTTAATGAATTTATTTGCAAATTATGGTGGAAAATAAGTATTTGGTCACCTACAAACAAGCAAGATTTCTGGCTCTCACAGACCTGTAACTTCTTCTTTAAGAGGCTCCTCTGTCCTCCACTCGTTACCTGTATTAATGGCACCTGTTTGAACTTGTTATCAGTATAAAATACACCTGTCCACAACCTCAAACAGTCACACTCCAAACTCCACTATGGCCAAGGCCAAAGAGCTGTCAAAGGACACCAGAAACAAAATTGTAGACCTGCACCGGGCTGGGAAGACTGAATCTGCAATAGGTAAGCAGCTTGGTTTGAAGAAATCAACTGTGGGAGCAATTATTAGGAAATGGAAGACATACAAGACCACTGATAATCTCCCTCGATCTGGGGCTCCACGCAAGATCTCACCCCGTGGGGTCAAAATGATCACAAGAACGGTGAGCAAAAATCCCAGAACCACATGGGGGGACCTAGTGAATGACCTGCAGAGAGCTGGGACCAAAGTAACAAAGCCTACCATCAGTAACACACTACGCCGCCAGGGACTCAAATCCTGCAGTGCCAGACGTGTCCCCCTGCTTAAGCCAGTACATGTCCAGGCCCGTCTGAAGTTTGCTAGAGAGCATTTGGATGATCCAGAAGAAGATTGGGAGAATGTCATATGGTCAGATGAAACCAAAATATAACTTTTTGGTAAAAACTCAACTCGTCGTGTTTGGAAGACAAAGAATGCTGAGTTGCATCCAAAGAACACCATACCTACTGTGAAGCATGGGGGTGGAAACATCATGCTTTGGGGCTGTTTTTCTGCAAAGGGACCAGGACTACTGATCCGTGTAAAGGAAAGAATGAATGGGGCCATGTATCATGAGATTTTGAGTGAAAACCTCCTTCCATCAGTAAACACACCGCCCAGGCAATGAAGGAGTGGCTTCGTAAGAAGCATTTCCAGGTCCTGGAGTGGCCTAGCCAGTCTCCAGATCTCAACCCCATAGAAAATCTTTGGAGGGAGTTGAAAGTCCATGTTGCCCAGCAACAGCCCCAAAACATCACTGCTCTAGAGGAGATCTGCATGGAGGAATGTGCCAAAATACCAGCAACAGTGTGTGAAAACCTTGTGAAGACTTACAGAAAACGTTTGACCTCTGTCATTGTCAACAAAGGGTATATAACAAAGTATTGAGAAACTTTTGTTATTGACCAAATACTTATTTTCCACCATAATTTGCAAATAAATTCATTAAAAAATCCTATGGGATTTTCTGGTTCTTGAAGTGAACCTATGATGAAAATTACAGGCCTCATCTTTTTAAGTGGGAGAACTTGCACAATTGGTGGCTGACTAAATACTTTTTTGCCCCACTATGTCACAAAAAGCATTACAAAAGTATTATCAAAAATAACTATCTCGGCATTAAATGGAGTCGGGAGTTTAGAAGACTGCGCGATGAAGAATGAATGAGTGTCCTGTATTAGCTATATAGGAAATGCTTCTAAAATCCCTCAGCACTAGATTTGAGATTTTATCAATTTTGAACATTTGAAACTGCTAATTAGATCTTGTTGGTGACTTTTTTACCATATGTGTAAATGGAATGCTGTCAAAGTATTCCAACCTTTTTTATAGACTTGAGTTGGTACAGTTCTATAATTGCGATCAGACTCCAACTGCACGCACTAGCTCGCGGGGGTCCAATTCGGCACACAAGTTGAATCTCCCAATTTGCCCCGCGCGTCTGGCACTCTAAAGTTGGACAGGGTTGGCAGGTCTGGAATTGCTCTCTATTGGAGACCCCTTTGAGAGAGAGTAGGCATATGTTCATCGGGAACAGAGCATGGGGTGTTGTGGTCTGCCACGAAGTCCGACAACTACAAAAGAAAAGGAAAGGGGGGTTCTCCAACCAGGTGGAGGATCACTCACCACCTAGCCCGGCTGCTCACTGCTGATTTTAGACCCCAGCATCACAAGTGCCACAGGCCCACTTGTCCCAGTAATTGTTTCAACTAATTAAACTTGTCTGCGGTGTTCCCTCCCTCAAACACATTTCTCCATCCTAATCTGAGCTGCCGGAAGTGGCAGGGAAACCCCACTTCCTCTTTAGAAATGTAATTTGGTCTGTGGATTGAATGGGGGGGGGGGTCAATGATAGCTATTCAGATAAGGATGAAGAGAAGTTGTACAATTAACTCATGTTGAACACTCCTTTTGAAAAGGAATGGGGTTGTATGTGCAAGTTTTTTGTACGGAAGTGTGTTGGGAAAGGACTTGTAACACTGTCTGCAGAGTAAGAATGTTGTCTAGGGTTCTAATTGGCTTCTAACAAGGCCCCCTCTCGTGCTCAGCCCTTAGCAAGTTGACCTGTGGCTGAAAAACAAGGCCCTGAAGGATAGGGTTTCAGCTACTGGGCAGATCCCCTTCTCAGTGATCTGTCTACTGCGGAGGCCAGGGTTTCCTTTCCTCCCCTCTGCCTTATACAGGGGGTAATGAAAAGGAGTGCTTAAACCCATGTCATGCAGAGAATGCGCTATTACAATGCACATGTCTGTTTGGTTGATAAGGTCAGAAGTCCTAAATGCCATGGGCCTAATTGCTTAGTTAATTGTGTACCAAAAATAGACCTTTATGCCCTTCAACCTATGCATACACCAACAGTTGATCAACTTCGTATAGCCTTCACCTCCATAAATATCAACTCACTTTTTTTTGTTGCCATGTAGTTCCTCCAGTCCTTGAGACCCCTGATTATTTGTTCTTGTCATAACCTTTTGTTTTGTCATTTCAGGTACCTCAACGCCATTCAGACCATGTGCCCACACATCCTGCGTTACCTGACCACTGCTGTCATCACAAACAAAGACGTTCGCAAGCGGCGGCAGGTCCTGAAAGATCTGGTCAAGGTCATACAGCAGGTATAAACAATCTGAACACATTCCTTACCCCAATTTCTCAAAACACATTTCTTACAAATTTTCTATCACAGTAACATGTTAGCCAACCTCAGTCAGTGTAGGATTGGCCATTTTGACACACGATGTCACCAACTATTAGGGAAAGGTTGTACAACTGAATGCATTCAACTGAAAAGTCTTCTGCATTTAACCCAACCCCATTAAAGGCCAGAATCCACACATGTATGAGCAGTGTAAGGCCTTGGCTGATAGACTATACTCTAAGAGAAGCATGTTTATCAGAGATCTGGTCCTGGCTAGCGGTCTTGAACCCATTACATTTGATAAATGGCAGCAGACTGTCTGATTGTAGAGTACCGATTTCTTCCCAAACCCAACATCGGTAGCTTCTTCAGAGATCAATGGCTCTGAAAGCTAAATAAGCGCCGTCTCGGTGTGCTCTGTGTAATCACTAAAACATGTGCTCTATGCTTGTTCTGTCTTTTTGGTCTTCTTGGGTCTCTCCCCCCTAGCATTGGTTTGGAATTGTTTAGGGGACTTTTTGAATCTGCTTTTATTCACTGCCTTGTAAATTCTACTGTTTGGTTAGCCATGGTTCTCCACATTTGACTTTTGTTTTTAGTAATGGGTTGGAGGCATGCTGCCTTGCCTGTGTAACCTGTGCTATGTCCACTGCTGAACAATAAAGAGAGCACACACCGGCATGTGCAAATTGTTAGAAATCTTCTTTTCCATTTCCAGGAGTCCTACACCTACAAAGATCCCATCACAGAGTTTGTGGAGTGCCTGTATGTGAACTTTGACTTTGACAGCGCTCAGAAGAAACTGAGGGAGTGTGAGTCGGTAAGTCCCAGCTGCCCCCCCGGCACGCACCCACTCATCAATGTGCAACAGATTTTGAGGAATTTATCCTTTTCAGAATGGTTGTTCTGTGTCCCGCTCTCGATATATTCCTTGATTTACAGAGATTTGGATTGGCCAACCAGTCCTTCCAACGTTCCCTTGTAGCTAGCACAGACGTAAACGCCGTTAGTGATCATGCAAGATTAGCCAACCTCTCATGCTTTCTCACAGCGTTGGGCTTTTTTAAAATGTATTTTTAAACATGGGCTTATACATATTGTCCGATGGTATAATTGTATTAGGTCACTTGGGTGATACAGAAGTCCTCTGGGAAACCCTATGACTCATTGGTCTGGACATATTTTTATGATGGCGTGTAATTGTCCATCAGCCTGGTAGTTAACAGTAAAAGCTTTATAAGCAAAGGTCTATGCAGAGGCGTTCAGACACTCAAGAGATGTGTGTCATAGACAGCCATTGGGATAATTTATTTCTGTTTTGGTGTGTAATGGCTTGATGTGTACTACCATTGAAGTGACTAGTGCATCAGCTAAAAATAAAGGCTGCACTTTACTTCCAGCAACGCCTTTGTCCATCTAGGCCTAGTCCTCAGTGCCAAAAATGTGGTAATAATAACGAGCCAGCTATTCGTCAGAGGTGTTGGCTCGCGGTGGACTGTGAAGAGGACATTTTTCAAAATGTACAAAAACGTCTCTCTGGGCAACGCCAACCACCATTTTGTGATGGGTCAAATTGAATGGTGGGAGGGTTACCGGTGGTTGTTGCCGTGGCTGCTTCCTGCAGAACTCTTCACTCGTGCAGACTGTAGTAGGTGGTGAACTTAGTTCATCTCTGCATACCAATCTGAACTAATGACCCATCTCTGGTTTATGTTCACACAGTTTCCATAGTGATTGTTAGCGTTATTTGCCGCTAGGTATAGCTAGCTAACAAATCCAGTTAATTTCTAAGAGTTACGTGCTGACCAGACCGCTCGTTCATGTGCCGCTACGCACATGTTGATAAAAAGGGTAAACCGAGTTCGTTTCTAGTAATCTCTCCTCAATGCTTCTTCTTTGGACTTTATATGGTGGTTGGCAACCAACTTTGACTGAATAACGTATGTGTAACTTTATTTTGCGCGGCTCCCGATGCGAGTGGTGTGGTCAGCGTGTTAGTTTGAACAAAAATATAAACTCAACAATTTCAATGATTTTACTGAGTTAGTTCTTATAAGGAAATTGAAATTCATTCATTTAGGCCCTTTTCTCTATGGCTTTCACATGGGTGGGCCTGGGAGGGCATGGGCCACTCAATTGGGAGCCAGGCCAAGCCAATCAGAATTAGTTTATCCCCACAAGGGCTTTATTACAGACAGAAACAATCCTCAGTTTCATCAGCTGTCTGGGTGTCTGTTCTCAGACATTCCCGCAGGTGAAGAAATTACAAGTGGATGTCCTGGGCTTGTGTGGTTACACGTGGTCTGCGGTTGTGAGGCTGGTTGGACGTACTGCCAAATTCTATAAGATGTCGTTGGAGGGGGCTTATAGTACAGAAATTAACATTACATCTTCTGGTAACCGCTTTGGGGGACATTCCTGCAATGACCATGCCAAGTGCACACTCCCTCAACCTGAGACATCTGTGGTGTTGTGACAAAACTGCACATCTTAGTGGCATTTTATTGTCCCCAGGACAAAGTGCACCTGTGTAATGATCATGCTGTTTAATCATCTTCTTGATATGCCATACCTGTCAGTTGGATGGATTATCTTGGCAAAAGAGAAATGTTCACTGACAGTGACGTAAACAAATTTGTGCTCATAATTTGAGAAGCCTTTTGTGTGTATGGAACATTTCTGGAATCCTTTTATTCCAGTTTATGAAACAAGACAGACATTTTTACAGGAAGGCTGTTTCGTTTGTGCGGACTAGCCAGAGACTTGATTTGAATTGAAGCCCCTCATTAAGAGTAGATTAGTACTACGAAATAATGTGAGGTACAAGGGAAGACCCTTCGGCAAGAGGAATTACTTCTCTAGTACATGTGGATGGCAAGAGAAATTATCTACTTAATCTGTTCCCACCATGGCTGATTTTTAAGCCCTTCGGCTCAAAATGTTTCACCTTTTATTTGAAGTACGTTGTGGCGCACCAGCAGAAGGATGGATCCTTGCATCTACAGAAGGCTTCTGTTGTGAAAGCAATTTTAGAAAGGTTGCAGACAAAGCTGTATGCATGGGAATGAAGTGTCTCCTTTTGTAGCAAAACTCAAATAAGTGTTCATGCTAACACTTTAAGATATTACATTTAGGCATAATTGTTCATAGCATGAGGAGACTTGAGTTAGACAACTGTGGCCAAACAAGGAAAAAGCATCCAAGGTAATGTTGAAAATTTGTTTTATTTTAATCAGACGCTAGCTGCCCATTTAGGGAATTTCTGGGAGTAGTTCTGTCCAACGTATCACTCAGTTCAGAATCTTCGAGTGTAGGTCGAAGACTAAACCACTGATTGAAATGCTATGGAATAACACTATGAACTAGTAATACACCATTGGTATTAAGATTTCCTAGGTGTGAGTGTTGATAATGTCCCTGTGAACATATTTACAACTTGTGGTTTGTTTCATCCACTCCTAACATAGGTCAGAAGTTCATAATTGTGTGAATTTGTCAATCATTTAGGGTAAATTATGTGGTGCTTTGATTTAATATTCCCAGGAGATTGCTCATTTACTGAAGAGGGGCTGGACATGTTCTGGAGACCGAGCAGGTGTGCTAATTGGTGCAGTGCTCTGTGTGGATTTCAGAGAATATAATCTCCCAGCCTCATTCTGTGCATACAAGGGTATAATTGAGATTTCCCAAATGATTTGTTAATTTGGACCTGCAGATAAATCAAAGGCTAAACTTTGGGCTATTCTGCCCCCTTTGCTTCTTGACGATAAACACTCAATGGAAAAACATCTGGCCTGATCAAATGGCTCTTTCACAGAAGTAAATTGTCTAGGCTTTACTGAAGGTCCCATTTCATCTTATCTATTTTTAAGATAATATAAAGAGCCTCGAGCTCCCCCAGTCTGATTCTTAACGAATGAGGAACCCATACCTAAACTAACTTGTAGAGATATTTTTTTATTTGATAGTTTTTCTCTGACAAATTTGTGCTCTGACAGAGTATCCAAAGCACTGCCTCCAAAAATTTGATCTTTCCATCTTTCCCGTGCAAATGCCTCGGTGGGTGGGGGAAATCGCTAGATGACGTACAACCAACAATATTGGAACTGTATCCCATTTCAGCGAAGACTTTACACATGCCCTCAAACACCAAGCTCGTTGAACACTCGCACACTTTTAAAGAGCCCTCTAGGTTGGTCTCGACTTCCCTGCTTGGGGTCTTGTTTAGAGACTTCATGTGGTTGGAGCAGATGCTGCTCCCTGTTACTCCTCAGGTTGGAGACCAGTTCTCCTTAAGGTGCTTCAGCAGCATTGCCTTGGGAGTAGTGTCCTGTTAGTCTTCTCAGAGCAGGCCCAGCACACACACAAGCCTTCATCTTTTTCGCCCATGAGTTCCAAATATCTGTAAAAGTTGCCCCATCGAGTTTTTTTGTCAATGTACTGATTTGTTACGCAGCAGGACAGTTAACCCCCGCTGCCTTCAAACCAAGGCATGCTGCCCGCTAATTATCTATAGGCTATGGTTGAACTTGTCAATTGCAAATTATTTTCTAGAAGTTTGAGTTAGTGTGTAAATTAATTCACACATGAAGTAGCCCATTTCACTGTTGCACACAATTTGAGGCTTTACTGAGTCAGATAGTGCCCAAGCACTTCCCCAGTGTTTCCCAGATCAAGTATGGAGACATTGCGCATCTCTAGTGAGAACAGGCCTTGCACGGCCTCCCGAGTAGTGCAGTGGTCTAAGGCACTGCGGCGCTTGAGGAGTCAATACAGACCCGGGTTCGATCCCATGCTGTCACAGCTGTCCTTGACTGGGAGACCCATAAGCCGGCACACAATTGGCCCAGTTTCGTCCGGGTTAGGCTAGGGTTTGGCCGGCCGGGATTTTCTTGTCCCGTCGCGCTCTAGTGACTTCTTGTGGCTGTCAGGGTGGTTGCAAGATGACGCTGTTGCCAGCGGGACAGTGTTTCCTCTTACACATTGGTGTGGCTGGCTTCCTGGCTAAGCTAGCAGTTTATCAAAAAGCAGTGCGGCTTGGCAGGGTCTTGTTTCGGAGAACGCATCTCTCCTGACCTTTGTCCATAGGGGAGTTGCAGCGATGGGACAAGACTGTAACTGCCAATTGAGGCGAAAAAGGGGTAATAAAATAAAAATAGACCAGGCCCAACTTTCTTTTTTTTTTTTTTTCTTCTGGCACCTTTTCTGGTTGTCCTATGCATCGCCTTCATTGTTTTCCTTACCAATAATAACTTTGGACATGTGTGCCTTCCTATCAAAGTAAGTGCCTTATGTTCTGTATTTCGTCTTGTCGTTTCTACTGCAGCATACTGTATGTATGGAGCCTAATGTGTTCACATGTTTTTAAGTACTGCTGACAAATCATGCATTCCAAATCTTGCAAGTCCTCAGTTGTCTGGGGAAGCTCAGAAGCTGGAGATTTCCAAGTTCCCAGTTTTTGATGCGGTATCAGATTGTAACTATGGTACCTCATTTCCAGGAGTTATATTTTAATTTTGCGTCTAAACTTCTGTTTGCGCCCCCCCCCCCCATATTTGGCTGTAATTTATTTGTCTTACAGTGAATGGGATTGGAGTTTTCGCTTGTCAAATATAAACAAATATGCCTGCCATCAAATAATTTAGCTGCTGTTAGCTAGCTGACACGCATCTTGTTTTCAAACTATATTTCATTTTTCCCTTGTAACCCTTCTGAGCAAATGTTAAACAAATCCAGCTTTTGGGTAGTTTTTTTTTTTTGGGGGGGGGGGGGTCTGTTTAGACTGGTTTATGGAATGAGTTTGGCTGTGTTCTGTGTGATGTTTGGATGATGACGTTAGCATTTCTTACAATAAAAGGTGAATTTGAGGAATACGATTGAAGACCTTTATTTCCCATCAGTACATATTGTTTAGATGCTTTACAGACAATGCTGTTTTAGCGTCCATATGTTCAGTTGCTACTGTTCCAATCACATTTTTGGAATGGTTTGCTGCAGGGACCACTCAATTATCGCAAATATGTGGTTGTACACGCCAAAGGGTTCATCAGAGCGCACTCCGTTCACATGCAGGACCACCTGTCTGTCGAGGTGGGTGGCTGTGCAACAGTTAAGCTGCTGCACTCCACCTTTTAAGTGCATTAAGTGTGATGGGTCTGCAAACACATCTTCACAAACTGGCCTCATTTGAAAGCAATAAAGGCAGGGGGGTTTTGCAGACAGACACACGCCACGAAAAAGAACATCCAGTCAAATTTGTGGAGTGATGGTTGCATGTGTAATGCATCAGTTTGGTGTCATTGAGGAGAACAAAAGGGCTACATTACTCTGGGTGATACTGATTGCTGTAATAGTCAGATATCGGTACTGTTTTCCAACTTCCCTGTCTTCACTGCAGCCTTCAACAGTGAGTGGCAATTGATTTGAAAAGTGAAGTGGAGAGACCAGTCTTATTTGAATCCGCCCCCTGTCATGTAAGTAAGCGCCTGGTGTTTTTTCTCCTAGCGACTTTTGCATGTTGAAGTTGAGCTCATCAGATTAGGCATAAAAGCCCACTTCTAGCCCTTTCAAAACTTGTTTGATGATCTTGGGCCGAAATCCCAGATGACAGTGATTAGGACACTTGGCTGTTCAAAGTTTATCATGCGTAGATAAGCATTGTCATAGCTGAAATGTGGTGTTGCCTGATAGTGCTGTGTAATTGAGTTTTCTTCAAGCAGAAATGGAGGGTGAAAACAGCTCTAAGCTTTAGGCAAACAGAGTTTTGAGTTCTTGGAGAACTTATGAAGACTGAGGTCTGTGATGTGAACTAGTGCTCAAAGACAGTAGGAACGCAGTAATGACCACAAAGGAATGTATGCCTTTTGAAGCAACGTTTGAATGCACAATGGGTTCATGAACACTTAAAGTAGCTCTGTCTGACTGCTATTTTATGGCGGTGTAAACGTTGCAATTTTTCTGTAGCCCGTCTGTCAGTGTAGCTAGACCTGGAAGTGCCCCTAGCCCATGTGTTCTAATGTTGAGCAGAGGGTGTTCTTGCCCCTTTGGTGGCTGTAGAACCCCTAAGAGTTTGGTGTATAAATTGGTTTCTCCCGCACTGCACAATTGACCCTGCACCCCTGGGCACAGATGAACGGTGATAAGTCACAGTCACTGTGGTCAGTGGCTGGCTCCGTTCTTGTTTCTCGTTTTCATGTGGAGGCAGCTGAATTAAAAGATTTGTGGTCGATTTTTGGAGCGCCCCGAGTGGCCTGGGTTTACTTTTTTTTTTTTTTTTTTTTTTTTATACAGATGGGGGTTTCTCCTTTTAAGACTTTTGCTAAAGTAAATCGCTTGGTTACTTAAATGTGGCTAGAGCAAGACCCCCCCGCATGTATGGAGAAAAAAAAAAGCTTTCTTCTGCTCCATTTTTTTATTTGACGGTGACTTGGGTTTTCCCACAATTTAAATCGAGGCTTCAATCCCAAATATGGACTGCACGGGGGAAACCTGTTGCTCCTGCACTTTTATGGCTCTCCAGGGCCACTCAGTCAGAACCCAGTCTTGATTGCAGTAATGAGTTTACAAATTAGCTTACCTGTCATTTAACTCTGTCCTCATTTTAACTGCTTTACTTTCCTGAAACCCTGCAGTGGTATTTTATAGAAATGCATACAGACAAATACTCACTAATATTTGTGTCACTGTTAACTTTTATTTCCCTCCATCTCTTCCAGGTGCTTGTGAATGACTTCTTCCTGGTGGCTTGCCTGGAGGACTTCATTGAGAATGCCCGTCTGTTCATCTTTGAGACTTTCTGCAGGATCCACCAGTGCATCAGCATCAGGTGAGACCAAGGGAGTGACGTAAAGCACCAGTTGGGGAACTGACCGAAAGGAAAGGTGCTGCAGGACTTAAGTATGGTGAACATTGCAAGAGATCAGTCTTTGCTAGACCGTTATTCGCCATCACTGTCCAAATGCTAAGATGTGCACATTGCACTGCAGTGGTCAGCTTAGACTAGCTAAAGACTTACACAGGAAGGTCATCACCAGCCAATGAGCTTGCTAAGCAGACCAACTGCAGGAAGAGGGTGGGGTGGATATGTGGAGTGATTACAGGAATGCCCCCCACAGAAGTGTTTATTGCCCCCTTCCCCAGTCAAATACTCATCTCCACATATATATTTTATGTATTAGGCAATTAACTGCGTCCTGGTTGTTCTGCTCACTAAACTTTAAAGACCACCTGAGTGAGAGACCAAACCAGGGACAAGTTTCTCTCAGGGAGAGGTCAGGTTCTTGATGGCTTCAGATTTTGCCAGCTGCTGATGGAGAGGAACCGCTTAGCTCCACTTCTGAGTCTTGCTGGGTCAGGGCGGCTGGTGTTCAGAGGGTTCTGAAGTGCTTCTTTTCACTCGCTTCCTAAGCCTTGTCACATCCAGTATAATACATTTGCCTTGGATAGTCCTCAAAACAATACATTTAGTCAATGCTAATTATGGTGAGCATTAGGGAGTAAAGATAATGGTCCACAATTAAGGATTTGGCTACCTCCTTGTGCATCAATTCTAGAAAATAACGAATGCAGATTAGGTGCACTCTAGTCTGATACTTTTTTATTTTTTACCTCTATGCTTTTAGTCTACACTGGACATTTGTGCTTATGGAAATGCGTTTAGAAAGATATAGTAACTACTAAGGCAAAAATGGTTAGACTCAAACTTTGAATGGAATATTTGGAATTTGCTGTAATGGACATTGAATGGAAAGGGTGAATGAATTGTAACTTTTGACAGAAATTATTGCACTGCCTGTTATATGGAGCTGTGGGGGTCTGTAGTCAAGGTTGAACCATGGAACACGATAGGGCTCTGTCAATCTCCAGATTGTCTGGAATTGATTAGGAGTCCCGGCTCTTTTTTTTATTTTTTGGCAGACTTGCTGCAATTGGATATATTTACTTGTTAAAGACCACAAAGGTTAGTGGTAACAGTAGGAAGTTGAATTGTGACTTTTCCAATTTTTTCTCTCCTGTGTTTGTAGGTCTTTGTTAGCTGAGGTAACAAGCTGAGTTGAGGTGCAAACACAGCGGCGATCGGCAGTGTCAGGGATTTCCGTGTTTATTTAAAATCGTTGCGATGACAATGGACAGAACACGTAGTTTATTTTTGACAAACGCTCAAATTCCATGTCATTAGTCGGCTACCCAGAAGCTCTCTGCATCCAAGCATGGACTCAAGTGAATCTGATGCCTGTTTTTAATGAGACATTTTTACAGCTGTTGGCTATGAAGGTTTCACAGATATTTAGCTTGCTTTTTTTGCCCATGGCATGGGACAAAAGTAGACCAGAAGTGCGGGTAATTTAGTTAGTTTATGCAGAAAGGCTCATGTAAAAAAGGAGGCAGTGAAAATGTGACCCCACGATTTGATCTTATGCTCCGTAATTGCATCCACATATCCTTTTGTCTAGACTTGGGTATGTTTTTACAATTTGGTTTTCATTTTTTGAAGTCACAAACTTAATATTACCATATTTGACTTCCTTTGAATGTTGATAGCCAGTCGTATTTCATTGACCCCAATTGGTACACTGTCCAGTGACTTTGTCAGTACGTACATAAGACAGTCTGTCAGCTGACATTGAAATGTGGCACATGGAAAGGTAGTGGACGTCTTTTCCCATCACTCAAAATGTTTTCCTAACACTTAAGTTCTCTGATAGTTGGAGTAGTATTGTTGTGGACTTGGATGTAAAATGGAAGATCTTTCCACTTCACAATTGAGTCATTAGAAAGACCACACGGTCGTTTTCCCGAAAAATGTATTTTACCCCAACAAGCTGAAAGCGGGGGTCGTTCCAAATGGCTTGGATTTACTTAATGCTATCATATGGTAGTGTTTAACAATGCATTCGTCTGAGCCCAGCCACTTTAAGAAGGGGGGCACTTCTATGGGAGTTTTCCCTCTCTAACACAGTTATTCCCCCCCCAGCCACTTTAAGAAGGGGGGCACTTCTATGGGAGTTTTCCCTCTATAATACAGTTATCCCCCCCCCCCCCCCATGCCTAACCTCTCCCCGAGTGTGAGGGTGGTTGAGAGACTCACAGGAGTATTTCCGTCGCCCCAGCCTGAAATTGAACGCTGAGAAGCCAGAGTGAGTAAGAGGTTGAAATGAAAGCGAGACCCCCTCCCCCCCCAGGAACAGGGCTATGGCTGTGTAAAACAAAACCAGTCAAGTAGGCTGTCTAGTTGGCTTAAGGGCCAAGGGATATGTCTATAGTTGAGTTTAGGTCTGCCCCCCCCCTTCTTCCATTCATATCCCCTTCCCCATCTTCTGGAGCTCCAGGTTAAGATAAAAGTTAAGACCCGGGGCACTGCGTGTTACTGTGGTATGCTGGGGAGATCACATTCTGCAGGGAGTTAGGGCCGAGGTGAACTCCCTGTGAGGAAACAGGATCATGTTTGTCTTGATCTCGGATCTGAGTCTGGTTTGACTGACATGTGCCCTCCACTTGATGGAAGTGCCAAACAAACACTCTATTCGTACCCCTCTGCGGCAATCGCAAATCTCTGGGGTTACATTTTGAAACAGATCATTTAATTAAATTGTGGCGAGTGTCAGGACTAGGGTGTAGACGCAGTTTGTCCACCTACCCTGTTTCTTGACTGACTGTTATGTACAGTCTTCAATGAGGGAATTAAAAGTTGGATAACGCCTACTACTGTTAGACTTTGTTAAACACAGATTGTCTGTTAAATGAATTGGCTTTTGCTGTGAAATGCTGTAATTATCAATCAATGCAGAGTTTACACTTCATGAACATTTGTTATAGACCTACACCAGAGTCTTTTTGCCCCGACTGGCGCGGCCTGTCTCTCCTTAGTGTTTGTCACTCCTGAATGGCAGACACATGTTAGCCATCACAACCTAAACTCACGTGAGTGGACAACTGACAGTTTTCCTGCTTGCTAGGTCCTTCATAATGAGCCATAAGTGCAATTTCGTTTTCCACATCATTTTGCCGTAATCGTCTGTCCGGCCGAGGCATTGGGGTGGGTGTGTGATTTAGTTATTTGGGTGTGAGTGACAGGTTGATCGTGCCCCTCCAGCCCGTGGGGATTCAGCGTTAATCAATGCTTAACTGGTGTTTTTCTCTTCTGGTATCCCACCTCCTTCAACACTGCTGTGGTGAAAGTGGTGATGGATCATCACGCTCTTGTTACTTGGAATGCCCCGAGGCAGTGCCTCTTTATGCTGAGGTAATGCTGTTTATTATTTGTTGTGGTTTTTTTTATGCCCCTTTCAGACATTGATGTAATTTCAACCCCCTCTGTACGTGGTTTTGCTACGTTTTTCAAAAAAGATGCCAAGCTGGGTCAGAGTGGCGAGAATGTGTTTTTGCTGTCAGGCCTTGAGGTAAGGCAAACATTATCCCAAATGAGGTTATTTCCAAATGGGAATTTAAGAGGGAGAAAGTCTTAAAGAAGTCAGCATTTGGGAAGTGACAGTTGAAACGGGCCTGCTGGTATTGGCGACTATTGTGGACTGGGTCTGAACCCATAGCGTGAGAGGTGGTTTGGGGCAGCGAGGATCTGGCTTACTCACCGGTCTGTCTCTCCGATCTCCTCCGTGGGGGAGAAGGAACTTGATTAATGGAGCATGAAATTATATTTAGTGGGGTGCACTTTTCATACAGTACTCACGGTCTCTCGCACACTAGTATCTGTTGTTAAACGAGCGTATTGATGAGGTTCATTCAAAGGTTGTGGGATGAGAATGAACTAGCTGTACAACTTGTGGTGGAAGAAATGGGTATATTTATAGGCCCCTAATATGAAATGGGGGACCAGCAGGAAACGTGGAGGGTGGGAAAGAGTGGGTCTAGGTGGTGGTGGTGGTGGTAGTATCAAGGGGGTTTAGTTATTTTCAAAGCCGCAAGGGAGGCCAGCTGCACTGGAAGAGGCTTTGGTTCAAAGAGCGCCAGGCGCCCCCCCACCTCTCTCTCTCGGTGACACATCCATGTCCCACCGCTCTATCAAAGAGCACCCCGGCAGCAACCTGGCTTTCATTTGGGGGACAGTAGCAGGTCCCGCTCTGTCATGGCAGGCTCTGGGCCAGGTGGGGAGAATGTAAGTGTGTGTGTCCAGGAGAGAACATCAGAGTAAAGTGACTGGGGGAGAGAAACCCGGGATTCCAACGGACTCCTAATTGAGTTAGCCTGGGGAGTCATTACATCCTCTTTTCTAGTTCACGTAAGACCATTTGCTATGTTCCCCTGATCCCGTTGCTTTGACATGTCATTATATTTTACTTTATATGCCTTTTAGCCTAAGAATGTGTATGACTTAGTATTGTATTAGCGTTGTCCTGTTAGCTTTGTTACGGTCCTAATGCAGCCCATTCATCATATTGAGTAGTGTAGCAAATGTGGAGGTATGGCATCAGACATCCACTGAAAAGGATTGTCATACACAGAGTGTACAAAACATTAGGAACACCTTCCTAATATACAGTTGTACCCCCTTTTTACCCCCAGAACAGCCTCAATTCATCGGGGCATGGACTCTACAAGGTGGCAAGTGTTCCACAGGGATGCTGGCCCATGTTGACTCCAAACATGCCGCCTCCCCTTAATCTACACTGATTTGAAGTGGATTTACAAGTGACTGCAATTATAGATCATAGCGTTCACCTGGATTTACATGATCAGTCTGGAAAGAGCATGTTTTGTACACTGTTAATCTTGGCTTTTTTTCCTTGAGTGGATGAGTGGTCTTTTCTACGGTCTGCTTCATTACATTAGAGGCTGTACTGAACTTTTGCCCCTGGGCACAAAAAGGTTCCCCTAAAGGGACAAATATTGCCCAGAAATGGCGTCATTGGACAGAGGGGTACACCTTTCCACGCCCCAATTGATTAATGTGACGTCGTATGTGTGTATATTAACTTTTCTTTAAACAATTAGCAACTAAACGTCTACCACCTATTTAATCGGCGAACACGTGTATTGTTCCACTCGGCTTCTAAAAACCCGGTTTCTCCTCTGCTCTTCCTTAGCATGCTGGCAGACAAGCTGAACATGACCCCCGAGGAGGCGGAGAGATGGATTGTCAACCTTATCCGCAATGCCAGGCTGGATGCCAAGATAGACTCCAAACTGGTAAGACTGACACCCTGCGTCTTCCTCGTCAATCAATGACCTCGGCTCCCACGCAATTGATTAGTTAAGTTTATTTTTTTGAAACCCCTTCCTAATCGGGGAGCTTATTCTGCTGTGTACCTCAAGATGCAGTATAAGTGCATAACTGTAGAATGATTTTAGACGAGAATACCAAGGCATGGGATTTGTCTGCCATTATCATAATAGGAGGGAAATCAACACAGTATGAAGTAAGCAACCACAATACCTTAACCTTTTTATGTCCTTGTTTTCCTCCACATTGGGTTTTGCATGTTTTGGCATACCCGTCACGGCGCAGAGTTCTCTGTAATCATCAAATCATACCCTAGCCACTCAGTCTGGAATGACAGAATTACCTTGATGTGTACTGAGATTTACATAAATGTATCCCGAGAGGCTGGCGGTTAATGGTACGGTGTCTGAGACCAGATGTGATTGGCTCTCCCCGCTGTGTGTTTAGGCCTAACTGTGCGCCCCTCGCCCTGTCCTGTTCTTATCCAGGGTCATGTGGTGATGGGGAACAACGCTGTGTCGCCGTACCAGCAGGTGATTGAGAAGACAAAGAGCCTGTCCTTCAGGAGCCAGATGCTGGCCATGAACATTGAGAAGAAGATGGCCCATGCCAGCAGGAACGAGGTAAGCGAGTTGTCACCACTACCCACCCTCCCATCCCTTGTCAAAGACTAGACTACCTATTCCCTTTTCCAGCTGACTGTGTCTCTTACGTGGGTGACAGAGTTCAAAGCCCTCTTGAAATGATCAGCTCAGAGAACGGGGCTAGAAGAATGTCGACGAACCATCTTCAACAAAACGTTCCACTTGACACGAAATCAGCCAGTAAGAGCAGTTTAACGGAGCTAGCGGGCACTTTCATCATCCCTTTGATCTTCATAGGCCTAATGACAAGGTAGATGTCAACACCGCTGTAAAACAGGGCTGTGACTCAGCTACCTCTGTGCAAATAAGGTTGATTCTCACACTAGCCTCACTGAACATTACTCAGACTACGGAGTTCCCTCCACTTAGTACAGGTCCCCACAGATGTTTGGCTTGGGGTCCAAATTTCAGTCTGTTTTGATCTTGAATGTGTATGAATGGTATGTAAGACTATTCCACGAAGGCAATCTTCATTGATCGCGCACATCCCTGAGCCCAATCCTCTCCCCACGCCAGCAGTGCTCCTTGAAAACCACAGTCAAACAGATTCTTAACCTTTTTTAAACGAGTCAGTCCACCACCTCCCCGACCCTCAGATTATATTTATAATAACTATCTAATCACGACTGGTCCAACTAGTGTGCTTTAAATGTCCAGTTCTGAGTAGGTATCTTTTGATGTGTTTAGTTACCACCTCCCTATTGTTTGAATATCTGCAGTAAGAGAGCTGCTATAACTCTGTTCAGTAAAAGCAGAGGCCCTCATTAAGTGATTTCTGTAGTTAGACAAGAGACCGCAAACAAGTGTCATTACATCCTCAGGGCTACAAATCACTTCTAATACATTTACTGCCTGCCGTCTGGATGGGCTGTTGCATTCCATTTTAAGTCCACTTCAAGTGTACAACTACATACACTCATGGGGATTTCTATGTTTCTAATTCGTCACATAATTTATTTGTAATGTGGACACAGAATTCATTAAATCTCAAACAAAATAATGTATGTCTGTCAACTGGTAGTCTAACCTCTCCTCCCCTTTCTCTAACTTTTTCCCCCTAGACACCCAACTGGGCAGGTCAAGAGACTGGCTTTTAGCAAGACACCACCGAGAATATTTTTATTCCTGTTTCTACACAGCATTCCCATCCAGCAACAACATCCTGTTTTTTTTCTTCTGCTTGTCCCTCAAGGAGCAGAGTTTTTTTCTTTTTTCTTTCTTGGTTCAAGTCATCAGTGATTCAATAAAACAGACGTGCAAAAACCATTTCCACCAATGATTGCTTTATTTCTGGACATTACAGATGGCGGTTGAGGCCTAAGTGGTCTGACTTTGCATTGGTAATACTTGGAAGTTTTAATGTGCACATTAAGTCACTGAGTGGGACAGTTAATACTGTTTTGGGTGATACGGCTCATGTATGCGCTGTAATGATGAATGACTGTTTAGTCTATTGGGTTTTATGGTGTTTTAGTGGCCCAGTTCACCATGGCAGTCACACAGCAGGGGAAGTGGGAGGAGGGGGCAGACAGAGGTGATGTACAGTTAATAGTGGTCATATTCTCTGCCAGTCATCTTTCCCTCCGAGGACATGAGGGACTCGTAAACCTCCATTAGCCAGACGAATCAGTTTAATGTGCCTCTAGCGCTCCTCACCTCCTGCTCTCACCAACTCTTCCTTCAGCTTCTGTGTTCTCATGTAACTTTCTTTCCCTTTACCTCAACCTTACCTTGTTTTCGACAGGGAGATGTTTTCAGGTAGGTGACTACTTTTGTGTGACTGGTGGTCCTTCGGTAGACTGAAACTTCCATAGGCTGCTGCATCTCTGGAGAGAAAGGAAGAGGTGCTTCCATGGCACTCGGGGCTCGGAGCCAGACGATTCAAACACTGACGTCACCTTGGACCAGGCCAGCGGGGAGGATAAAGTGATTGGTTTACCGGTCCTTCGCCATGACTCATCATGAAAATAAGTTATCCTAGCCCTTAATTATTGTTCACCTTACCAGTGCACTCTCCTGTGTTGTTTTAGTCGGATGTCCAGACCAATACCAGACTTGCCGCAAACAACCCTTTGACCACAATGTCTGTCACTGCACGAGAATAAGTAATAAACAGGCAGAAGTTCACTATTGGTTTTGGCTGGGAAACTTCCACGATTTTGTTTTTACATATTGTCTGAGGTTTTCATCCCACAAAAGGTTTGCAAGCGGATCCTCTGATGAAATGGAAAACGCGCATTGTGTTATTGCTTGAGGTTAGAACACTCTCCTTTTCTCCTGTGTCTTGTATAAAACCAGCGTGACAATGTGTAACAATGGTAAATGTCATGGAAGGTCTGGTTTTGTCTGTGGGTTGATATTCCTATATGACACAGCTCCTCCCTCCATTGTCTACAATACATAATTTTTAATCGTGCTGTGTTTGAATGTTATATCTCGAGCAGGGTATTGGTAAATACAAAGCATTAATGGTTTTCACTACAAAGCCTTTGGTAGTGATTTATAACATTCATTGCAATTTTCTTTACGGTCCTTACTGTTAATTTTCTTGTTGACTGGTCAGACTGAATTGACCTCTGGCTTTTCAGAAGAAAACATCCAAGGTTTAGACGTGTGCTTTCTATACAAGGACTAGGTATGGGGTGTAGCAAATGCTTTACACCAATCTGTAACCCCTGGGCCTCGGTCATTTCATAAAACACTTTATTTTGAGTATGATATTGCTTCCCATTTGGTGGCAGACAGTTGTCCTGATAAGCACCTGACAAACTAATTTCCTAGAATAAATAAAAGATTAAGTGCCACACCTAGTGGTCCAACGGGGGAACAGCATTTGCATCCTATTTCTACCAGAACAGGAGGTGAACACTGGACCTTGTGGGTATCAGGAAATCTGAAGTAAGGCCTAATCTGAGATTTTTAGTTGTTTTTTTTCAGGACAGGTAGTAGGCCTATCCTATCCTCAGGTATTTTGAGGTGATGCAAGTGGCTAATGGTTTGTTGTTTTTAGTTTTGTGTCAATTGATTAGGTAGATTGTTAAACCGTTAGTAACTTTAACTTTATATCACATTCATTAGTGGAGCAAATAGATGTCCAATCACATGACATTCTCCCAGAGTAAGGCCTTTGCAGCTTTTGAAGTTCATGCATTCTTGTTTCTTGGGAGCAAATGACGGCAACGACGATTAAGGTAAAACATTGATGATGATCATTGTCTTCCCAATGTATCCATTCAAATTAGACTATTAAATACATCCGCGAAAGCCATACAGCTATGGTTTCTTTGAAATCCTAAAATGAGAATAACTTGCACTGCAATTCACTAGCTTTTTGAGACATGAATAGACATATTTGTCATATGGTGGAAATAACAGTTTAACCATGCAGGTACTACTCCCGACAAGATATATCGTTAAGAAGACGTTTCCTGTTGGTGTTAAATGTGATAGAAAGGGTGCACACATGTCGGTGATAGGCCCATTTTGAGCAAGACCACTTCTCATTAGTCAATGGTTCATAATTGAACGACCAAACAAACTGTTTCCAAACCACAAAGAAAAAAAACAAAGTTTCATTTGGAATTTGAGAGAGTGCCTATAGGTCATTCAACTTCCAAACTAGGGGTGATGATAGCTTACAACAATACCCCACTCAAACGTCACGTGTTGTGCCTCATTTCACACGAGAATCAAAACGGCTGCGTTTATTTGATTCCTGCACTAGGACCCGGAGGGAGCCTCGGTGTTGTGTGAGAGGACCTAGGCAGCTAAATAGCATGTGTCATCTTCATTATCTAAAATAATAAGAAAAAATACTTCACTCTGGTCAAGGGGCTTCTAATTCTGAGCAGCCCCACAGATCTAGAGATATCCACGTGACAGGAGCAGCTATATGAGAAAGCAACCCAAGCATCAGGACCAGTAGTAACCTACCACTTCACCTCCGCTCGAAGCGCAGATGCAGACAATCTAGAGGAGAATCTACTGGCTTTGTATCCTTTGCTTTAAACCCCAAGGTAAAACGAGACGTCTGAATGGTGTAGACAAGTTTGTTGAAGTGAAGAAGGACACGCTTTCACCGGGGAAGCAGGTATTATCGGAATAAAACTCGCGTGCATCTCAGGGAGATCACTCGGACCTCTGTTCTCTTTAGACTAACTTTTCATACAAGAGGTGATGCTGTATGCTCCAAATCCACTGTGGCTTTCTGAAGTGGATTTAGACTGTCACATATGCAGGTATGTTTCATGTTGTGTTCATTGTTAAACGCAGCTTCTTGCGCTCATTATATTGGAAGGTTATTGCTTGTTTGAGAAGCGTTAGATTCATACCAGGCTCTTTTGTCGAGAATGGAGAATAAATTAACACGTGGGGCAGATTTTTTTTTCATTATTGCAGTGTATTTAAATACAATAGGCTTAGCCTCCTAAACTCCATAGATCAAGTATTCTTCCCGTGTTTGGATAGATGTTGATATTGTCACATTTGTTATCACAATAACCCATATCTTTATTTTTACAGCACTCAAAGGGACACTTGTGAATGAAGGGTGAACTTCATAAACTTCATAAAATGATATTATTCAGTGGTGAGATATTATGTTGTCGCTGCTCGTTTAATGTGTGACAAATTGGAATCATTCAAGAAACTGGAGGACACGAACCAGATAATTCATCCCAAACACCACTGGCACTTCTTATTCGAGTCGGAACACCAGCCGTCCAGATGCAGTTTCGACTTTTCTCATTGGCTTTAATCGTGTTGCACTGTATGGAGTACAGCAACTGTCAAACGCAGTCAAATCGCTGGAGGAGGAACAAAAGAGGTAAGTGAAAAATCGTCTATATATGCATATATCATCCTTGCCAATGTGACAGTTGAGAGCGAGAAGTTTTGGATAGTTTCTGAGCCAGCAACATTATACAAATAAAAATAGACATGGTCGAAAAGCTAATATGAAACATTTTGAGACCAAGAGTTGAATCAACATTTGTTGCCATTGTATATCCGGTTCTTCTTATTGATTAGATAATTACCTTGTCAATTTATTCAGACATAACACGTCACCTACACGTTGACACTATCATCGCCCTGAGCGCAGTGTATTGATCAGGATACAGTGACCGTCCAGCATCCTGTAGACTAGGGCTAGGGTATTTGATTGAGGTGATGCATTTCTGGTAAGTGCGTTCGTGAGCTCCTGGATGAGTTTTATGCACTCTGGTATTATCAACCAACTGCCACTATAAGATTAAAAGCGCAGTGAAAAAATTGATTCGAGCCACCTAATATATCCATCCCGCCAAAACGAATAGTGCCACAGCGGTGTAAACCAGTAGCCGAGTCTGCCCAGACTGTGGGTATATTTTACAAGGCAACTGTTCGCGACTTCATGAGTTCAACGTGGAAAATATTTTACTAAATTGTAACAAATTGGCTAGACTTCACCACTCAAAGACATAGTTAGTTGTATTACTAGATTACAGGTCATTCTTGAAGTTATGTTTTGGGGACATTTTGGCAAATGCGCAAAATGTGCGTTTTGGACACATAACGGTCATTGTTTGCTGCCAACCCAAGTATGCCTGATAAGATTTGTGATATTGTTATCTGCTTCGCGTTTCTTACATAGTTGCGGTTGGTGAGTCGTTTGGTCAAATAGCCTAGGCTACCCCACATTGCTTCGGGCTCTCTGTGCTTTTACCTGTCCGACTGTCCGTTCCAACAAAGAGAGGTCTGTGTCTTTAATTAAATGTGGTACTGCTTAGTAGGCTACAGCGACTAGACGGTGAAAAGATGGCAGTGCGGCTCTGTCTATCTATTGTCGAGCGCAGCGGCTTAGGGGGGCGTATTGTGGGAGTTTTAATGAATAGATGCGGAACCCCCTTCCCCTGTCATGAATTCGTCCTCTCCAACCTCCTAAGCTGGATTTAATTGATCTCATAACCGCAGAGTTATCTTTGAACAGTTGGTACACGCATAACAATCGCCTCTGGGGATTTAGCCCATTGGTAAAAACAGCAAGGTGGAATGAATGAGCAGACTGTGACATCAGTGTGCCTGCTGTTAGCAGCCCCCCCCTTGGATCTGTGGCATAAGCAAGGTCCTTACTCCAGTGGTGGCAAGGGAGAGTGGGAACACTGCTTAATCTGAAGTGTGTGTGCTGTTTCTTACTGACCCCTGGTTATAGCACAAATACCCTAAACTGAACATGTTAGGTCAATACGGTGTGGTGTGGAGTACAGTAGGATGGTCCTCGTCTCAATGCATGTTTTTGGGGGGTTGTAAATTGTAAGGCAATCACACATTGAATCATATGCAAGGCATGCCAGGGGGAACCTCCACTCCTGCCTGCAAGCCTTCCACTGCCCATCTGCAAATAATCAAGCAATCACTGTAGGGTACTGGCACACACACTTTTCTCTGCTCCTCTATGTTTCTCCTAGGATTGGTGATCTCAGATGCTCCATAATATAATGTTCTTAATGGGATCAAACTTTTTGGCACGGAGTGGAACTGGTTTAAGTTTGAGATGCTTATAGGGAGAGAGGCAAATTGATAATGGCATAGGTGTGTGTGTGTGTTTGTTTGTGTTTCTGTGTTTGTTGTTGATAGAAGTGGTTGAAATGCTTTTGGCTAGCAGGCTAGAGAGGTATAACCCGTGTGTGTGTGTGTGCGCGAGAGAGGGAGTGAGGGGGTGGTGGCTGGAGGTGAGAGCAAAAGGTTAATTTATACATTTGACCCTGAGGGTGGGATTAGGCTGAGCTGTACACACATTCCCGTAAACTCTCTGAACATCTCAAACTGGATGCTCCAGCCCTCAGCAATGTATGGGTTTTGTACAGATAGTTCTTTGGCGGGAGGTGGAGGATTGGTTCCTGTTGTTTTGGAATGGAATGGCCCAACTGAGGCCAAAAGCGACATTTAGCACACACTGGCAGGCAGCAAAGCTTTAGGTTTTCACTTCCTTCCTTTATTTATTATGGTTATTGAGAGAAGCATGTGAGAGAGAGATCACTGTTCAATGTGCTCTGAGAGGGCTGAATATTTGTGCCTTGCCCTCGAGGTTCACTATGACAGCTCTACATACAGTATGTCTGGCAAGCAGCAGTAACATAGTGAGGTTTCCAAATCAGTCTGGAATGTTCTGTCCCAGACACATTTTAAAAACTGAATATGGAATTGGTCACGTTAAGCTCCCCAGGCATATATATTTTATGGGTAAAGAAAAATATCCTGTGTGTAGAGGAACAAATGTCTTTACCTTTCAGGCTGAAATAAATTCAAATAAATTGGCTGAAATAAGTAGAGCCTTTGCCGTTGACATAAGAGTATATGATTGGATTAGCTAGGGAAGTGTATGGGAATGCAAGAGTGAAAAGCAGGGCAGTTCTCGTCGGCAACAGTCTGTGTTCAAAGGCAAACTGTAAGCGAGTCAGGCTAAGGCTAAATGAAGGGAATCTGTGGTGTAAATGGTTTGATCATGTCTTGCAAGCAACTCCTATACTCTACTACATGACTCAATCCCCTGTTCCACTGTAGTTATTGTTGTTTCTCTTCATATTAAACCAATGATTTACACCTCCTTACTCCCCCACCCCGCCCACTAAAAAAGGGGAACTCATGCCAATGAGGCCTCCTATGATATCATTGCTACACTCAAGGATATTGGTTTTCATTTTTATTCTCTGGCTAATGATGCCACCTGCTGACTACATAAAAACAGACTCAAGTACCAATGTTGCCTGGAGGAAGAGATGCACCATGGGTCAGGGGAGTTTGTAAATCCACTACTAGGAAATGGCTATAGTAGTGAAAGACTGTACAGCACTAGGGTTGCACATTTTGGGGAATATTCAGAGTTGGAAACTTTCCGTGGGAATTAACGGGAATATATGGGAATTAACGGAAAGATATGCAAATTAATATTAATACCATTTAAATGTAGATGTTTTTTACATTGGATATATTTACCATATCATATGGAGACAGAAACATTAACCTTTTACCTTATCATAAGTAGACATAATGGCAAATGATTAAATATTTCCAATAGAAATGTAAAAAAAAAAAATGTAGTTATGAATTGAACTTGAATTAAATGAGTTGACTCTTCACATGGGATGATTTCACTGAACAACAAAATAAAGATAATATTGAATGATCCATCGCATCTCCCAAAAACACTTTCAACATACATCTGTAAAATGATAGTCTAGAAACTAAAGCTTTGGTTGTCTTCCTCTCAGGCTTCCATGTCTTCTCCCTGGACCTCCTCAATGTCCACCTCTTGAACATCAGACTCTGAGGCCTCATCTACACTGTCACTTTTCAACCTTGTTGACGATGGCTCATTGTCAGGCTTAAAAAGCCTAACATTTTTCCAGATTGCCACCAATTTTTCAACTGTTGTATTGGTCAGCCTGTTGCGTGCTTTGGTGTGTGTGTGTTCCCAAACAAGGACCAGTTGCGCTCTGAGGCGGCTGATATTGGTGGGATTTGGAGGATGATGGAGGCAACAGGGGAAAGAGCCTCAGATCCACAAAGTCCCTTCCACCAGGTGGCTGATGAGATATGCTGGCACTACTGCCATATTGCATCTCCATCCCAAAGCCCTTGCTTGGAGGTGTACTTCGCCAGACTGCCAAGAACCTTGCCCTCATCCAGGCCAAGGTGGCAAGACACGGCAATTATATCACATTATAGGCCTCGTTGATCTCTGCACCAGACAGGATGCTCTTGCCAACATACTTGGGGTCCAACGTGTACGCTGTAGTGTGTATGGGCTTCAGGCAGAAGTCTTCACACTTTTTGATGTATTTCATAACTGCAGTTTCCTCTGCTTGGAGCAACAGTGAAGTGGGCAGGGCAGTACGGATTTCTTCTCTTACATCTGCAAGCGGAGTCTGAACATCAGACAGGATGGCATTGTCTCCCTCAATCCGTGCAATGGCTACTGCTATAGGTTTCAGGAGATTCAGGCTGCTTACCACTCTCCCAAAATATATAATCCAGTAGGATCCTCTTGATAGGAGATCCTCTTGACTGTGATATGGCCATTTCCAGGAGACTGTCAAACATGATGACAACACCACCCCAACGGGTGTTGCTGGTCAGCTTCAATGTGAGGCTGTTATTCTTCTCACTTTGCTTGGTGAGGTAGATTGCTGCTGAAACTTGATGACCCTTCACATACCTAACAATTTCCTTGGCTCTCTTGTAGAGTCTATGCATTGTTTTCAGTGCCATGCTGTCCGTGATGTGAAGGTAGGAATCCTCCACTTTAGACCAAGCAGCCTTCATGTTCGCAGCATTGTCTGTCACCAGTGCAAATACCTTCTGTGGTCCAAGGTCATTGATGACTGCCTGCAGCTCATCTGCAATGTAGAGACTGGTATGTCTGTTGTCCCTTGTGTCTGTGCTCTTATAGAATACTGGTTGAGGGGTGAAGATGATGTAGTTAATTATTCCTTGTCCACGAACATTTGACCACCCATCAGAGATGATTGCAATACAGTCTGCTTTCTCTATGATTTGCTTGACCTTCACTTGAACTCTGTATCCAGCAAATGAATAGATAAAGCATGTCTGGTTGGAGGGGTGTATGCTGGGCGAAGAACATTCAGAAATCTCTTCCAATACACATTGCCTGTGAGCATCAGATGTGAACCAGTTGCATACACAGCTTGAGCAAGACAGTCATCAGCATTTCTTTGACTACGTTCCTCCATTGAGTCAAAAAAACATCTGATTACAGGAGAACCATGAGCTGTTGCTATCGATAAGGTGTCTGATTCATCATTTTCACCTCGAATAGAAGTAGAGGGACTTTTGTCAGAGGTTGCTTGTTGTGAGCGCTGAGGGAAGTTTAAGCACTTGGCCAGATGATTCTGCATCTTTGTTGCATTCGTCACATGATTTGGCATAGTATTTGCAAATGTACACAGCTTTTCCTTCTACGTTAGCTGCAGTGAACTATCTCCACACATCAGATAGTGCCCGTGGCATTTTCCTGTAAAGATTAAATGAGAAAAAATAAAATAATAATACAATTCCATGTACATATACATAGTTAAGCAGTTACATTAAACAACTCCTTTGTAAGATAAATGTTTTAAAATGAAACATGTATGGAAACAGGTGAATTAACACTCCTCAGTTAGCAGGCTCAAGCAAGCTAAAAATCCACATGGTAGCTAACTAGCAGAAATTGTTAAATTATAAATGATTTAAAACACACTTTGCTGTAGGCTACTATTTACTATTTAACAAAACAATTATGTATGTCATAAAATATATTCACCCCACCCATTATTGTAATCAAAACTTACCAGAAAGCAGGTAGTCCTTTGCTCAGACAGTGTAGTTGTGTGGGCTCAATAGCATCTCATTGGTGTGCAAGATCTTGAGAATCAGCTGTACATGTGATGGAAGAGTGCACTGCACATGTGATGTGCATGCAGAGGGTTGCAATTCCATTAAATTAGGGATAGTTTAACCAAAATATGCCACAAGACCTAGAATTGCCCACATTAAAGGTTCACTATTATAAGCAAACTTCTTTTGATGAATTTAAGCAAAATCCCCAAATTCCAGGGATTAACTTCCCATGGAAAATATTCCCGAAATTCTCATCAGCCACCTGGTGGAATTGACTTTATGGATCTGAGGCTCTTTCCCATGTTACCTCCATCATCCTCCAAATCCCACCAACGTCAGCCACCTCAGAGCGCAACTGGTCCTTGTTTGGGAACACACACAACAAAGCACGCAACAGGCTGACCAATACAACAGTTGAAAAATTGGTGGCCATCTGGGAAAATTTTAGGCTTTTGAGCCTGACAACGAGACATCCTCAACAAGGTTGAAAAGTGACAGTGTAGATGAGGCCTCAGAGTCTGATGACATGTTGAAAATGGTTTTGGGAGATGCAATGGATCATTGGGGATCATTCGATATACCCTTTCTTTTGTTGTTCAGTGAAATCATCCCATGTGAAGAGTCAACTCATTTAATTAAAGTTCAATTCGTAACTAAATAGTTTTTTAAATTGGAAGGATTTAATTGTTTGCAGTTATGTCTATTTATGATAAGGTAAAAGGTTTATGTTTCTGTCGCCATATGATATGGTAAATATATCCAATGCAAAAAACATCTACATTTAAATGCTATTAATATTCATTTGCATATATTTCCGTTAATTCCCATATTCTCGTTAATTCCCACGGAAAGTTTCCACCTCTGAAAATTCCCCAAAATGTGCAACCCTACTTAGAAGGATATGCCTTACATTTACATTTGAGTAATTTAGCAGACACTCATTCAAAGCTACTTAAAGGAGCAATTAGGGCTAAGTGACTTGCTCAAGGGCACATCAGCTGATTTTTCACCTAGCCGGGTACTGGCTCAACACTCTTAACCGCTAGACTACCTGCCGCCCTGAAAGCACTCAGACCGCACTTGCTAATTCTCTGTATTTTCTGTGAGAGAAATGGATACAAATAGCATGACTGTAAATCCCTTTGGATGAAAGCAGAATTTACCCTCTTATTGTTTGGTGGACATGAAGCCATTTTAAACCGACTCCACGAGGCCACTCTTAAAGCAGCTTTGCCACTCTGTCTTTGGAAAAAGTGAAAAAGGGGCCCGCAGACGGCATGTCTTTTAACAAGGCCTTTTCACATAATGCCACTCTAATCCACGGGATGGGCGCCCTGTATCCTGTTTGTGTGCACGCTCTCTCCTAAGCCAGGAGCACTGTGTGACTTTTTTATTCCACAGCAGCAGTGCGTTTCTCCTGGCTGGTTATGAAGGAGCCCTGTACGTTGTGCACCGGCGTGTCTCCGCGCAAAGTGGCACATGGAACGATCACTTTACAGAAACGCTGAAAAGCAATCCGGGGTTCGTGGTGTGGAATAGCGGTAACCCCCATCCTCCTAAATGCTGCTCCTTGCTGAGGGTTTTTTAAAGATGAGAGGGGGTGGAGGGATGGGAGAGAACATATTTAAGCAGATCAGCTGGATGTGGCTGAATGTGAGCAGCATCACCTGAGAGGGATTACTGCTCGTCTTGACCTGAGCTCCGGCTGCAGCGTCTAAGAGGAACCGTGTTCCCTTTCTCTTCCCAGGACCCATCAGCCAAGCAGTTAATGTGTGTGTGTGTGCATGCATGCAAGTGTTTATGCAGGTGTGTTTTTGTGTTTGGACAGTGCCAATTTTGTGGAAAATCATGGCAGGTAATTCAAGTTTTCAGCATTGACAAATAAATTCAGTAACTTTTGCGGCGAGGTCAGTCTGGTGGGACCCACTAACCCAAGCATGTCCATCCTGTCTGTAGTGTAGCAGACCTACTAGGTCTCATTCACAGCCGTATCAAATGAAGCCGGTGAAAGGGTCCTCAGTCCTCAGTGGACCGATGCCATGCTACACTGGTGGAATTCCCCCAGAGGAAAAAACAACACAGGTGTCATGAACTTGTAGTCAGGCTCAGAGAGATTCCTCAGGACCCACGTGACAAGCTGTGGGTTATCTGTTTCTGTTTTGTCTTCATTTTCTCTCACCACAAAAAAAACATTGCCTATTCACCCTCTGCCTATTCACCCTCTGCCTAGCCCCCTTCACCCTATAAACTCAATTAGCCCTAATTCATTTAAATGGGCACCGACACGTAGCTTTCTGATTTCGATGGCGGTGTAGTAAGTTTTGCGAACTAGAGGGCTTAGGTTTTTCCACTTTCTCTCTTCTTTTTTTTGTGCGCTGTTTCGTGTCTGAGCGAAGACTGAGGAAGATCCATTTCACACAGAGGGAAGGCTGGTTTTATACACTTCTACACGTTTCCATTTATCAGGTCACTGCAGAGAAACAGCCATTGTGTGTAGATTTGGTCCCTGTTTTTTTCCTCTGGGAAATACACAAGATCTTCTCATCCACCCTCAATCATTGTCATCAGAGGATCCCATATGTTGGCAACACTAAATGCCAAACAGATGTTTTTCTTTCAGGCTACATTTGACCACACTGTGAAAGTTCATTTTCGGAAATGTCAAGTAAAATGGACTTATTATATGAATCTTATAATACACTCCATATTTCCCAGTGGTGATTGGAAACTCCAGAGCTGGAGACAAAAGGTCCAGTGTCCCTTTCGAGTGCGAGGGGAAATTTTGCAACCCTCACCTATGTTATTCTCACAATAGCACGCCTGCCTACAGCAATTACACCTTAATACGTTTTCCTATAAAGCTACTAAATATGGCCAGCCAGTTTGGTTCGATACGCTTGAGTTTATTGGGCCATAAAAGTCATCATGTGGGGATCGTTTCTAAGTGGTGCGAATAAAACAACAAAAAATAAGCATTTAAACACAAAAGTGAGTCATGCGAGGGCTTCGGAGGTAGGTGAGAGGACCGGAGACAGAGGGAGGCCCTCGTCAACTAACCTCTCACTATACTCATGTGAAGAACAACACTCAAACATTTACTCAGCATTTACTCAGAACAGTGTATTGATAATATGGTCATAATTGGTGTGACTCTTAAGTAATACTATAAGTATTTTATAATTGTCATAGACTCCAGCCACCCCAGTCATAGACTATTCACTCTGCTACCGCGCGGCAAGCGGTACCGAAGCGCCAAGTCTAGGTCCAAGAGGATTCTAAACAGCTTATATCCCACACTCCTGAACATCTAATAAAATGGATACCCAGACTATTTGCTTTGCCCCCCTCTTTTACGCCGCTGCTACTCTCTTTGTTGTTATCATCTTTGCACAGTCACTTTAACAACTCTACCTACATGTACATATTACCTCAACAACCGGTGCCCCCACACATTGACTCTGTACCAGTACCCCCCTGTATATAGACTCGCTGTTGTTATTTTACTGCTGCGCTTTAATTACTTGTTACGTTTCTAATCGCTTATTTTTTAAACTGCATTGTTGGTCAGGGGCTCGTAAGTAAGCATTTCACTGTTGTATTCGGCACGTGACTAACATTTTGATTTGATGTATGGGGATCACTATAAAAAATGAGGGCATATGTTAAGAGGTTAAAAGCTGGAACTTGATTGGCCAGCAGTTTAGCAGCCGTTGGGCTGCAGGTGATTAACATCACCACTCCTAGGGACATAGCCAGCGACACAAAGGCAGGGAGGGAATAGGGATGGTCCAGTGTTGTACTACTGCAGTGAGCCACATATCTGACTCTTGTTTGCCATGTCTGTGTGTGTTTGTCTCCGTGTGCCTGCAGACTAGTACCTACTTTGGATCGATCTCTGCAAGGCCCTGGTAACTTGAGATCAGGAGCCCCCCCTGACAAATACAGAGGCAGGCAGACAAGCGTGTGGGGTTGGTCTTTGGCTCTGCAGATTATTTACATCCACGCCTGCTCTAATGGCTGCTACAACAGACAGGGAGGCATGGTGGAGCTGTGTGATCCAGAGAGCAGAGCAGGGCTCTCTCTACCCCCTCCCCACCCTTTATTAAGACTCAACAGATGGACATGCCTCCTTTTTCCCTCATCTCTGCTTTTATTGGACCTCCTAATTATGCTTACACGCCACATCAAAATAAGGCCCAGCATGCAATGCCTTTGGTATGGGGAGGAAGTGAGCTGGTCAGATGCAATAAACCGTCTCACTGCTTGGAACTTGCCTGTAATTTAGGAATCCGCCGGACATGGATGTACTGTACTGGAGGTGATGGTGATGGTGGTGCTCCTGAACCCACCCACTGTGTGAGGCTGCTGGATTGATGAATGCAGCTGGGGGTAGGGCTGGGGCTGGACCTAAGGCTTGACTGAGGCTGGGGCTGGACCTAAGGCTTGACTGAGGCTAGGCTGGGGGTAGGGCTGGGGCTGGACCTGCGGCTTGACTGAGGCTGTGCTGGGGGTAGGGCTGGACCTGCGGCTTGACTGAGGCTGGGGGTAGGGCTGGGGCTGGACCTGCGGCTTGACTGGGGCTGGACTTACTGCTTAACTGGGGCTGGGCTGGGGCTGGACCTACGGCTTGACTGGGGCTGGACCTACAGCTTGACTGGGGCTGGACCTATGGCTTAACTGGGGCTGGACCTATGGCTTAACTGGGGCTGGACCTACGGCTTGACAGGGGCTGGACCTGCTGCTTGACTGGGGCTGGGCTGGGACAGACCTGTGGCTTGACTGGGGCTGGACCTACGGCTTGACTGGGGACAGACCTGTGGTTTGGCTGGGGCTGGACCTGCTGCTTGACTGGGGCTGGGCTGGGGATAGGGCTGGACTGAGGCTGGGGGTAGGGCAGGGCTTGGATTTGAAGCTAGAGCTATAGGACATGGACAGGGGCATGACTTGGGTTGAAGCTTAGGCTGGGATATTGGACTTGTGCTGTTTGGGGCTGGGACTACTCAGCTGGGGCTGGAACCGGGGCTGTATTTGTATTTATTAAGGATCTGTGCACTAGGTTGGATCTAGGATTAGGTCTCTGGCTGGGGCCAAGTGCTGGTAGTCATTACAGGGCCCTGATGCTGAGTTTAGAGAGAGAGAGAGAGATTGTCGAGACGAACCAATGAGATGCCTCATCAATCATCTAATTAGGCTCACTATGTTGCTTCTATTTACAATGTTGACAGTTTACAGTCCCATACTGAAAAGGACTGTCAACACAGCACCGTCATTCTGCTCTAACAGAAGTGAACAGAGCACTTTAGCCATGCACAAACCACATTGGTGACACTGGCAGTATATACAGTATGTAGTTACAAAGTTGTAGATAGAGAGTGAACAGTGATATATTCTCACCAAGTGCTGAATATGAAATGTCCCATTTAGATGCACTAAGTTACTTTCTCTGGATGATTATCCTGGCAAGACCCAAATACAGTGAAGGCAGAGCTAGTTAAAACCATGGTTCCTAATCCTGTGTACTTGGGGCGTCTGATGCATTCTGCTGGGTGGAAGGCATCCGAACAACCGTTCTCCTCTCCCTCAGACCTTGTCAGAGATGGAATGCATCCCGAGTCATTCCACATGGGCCCAGACATAAGACTGTCTGTAATATAGCTTACTGCATGGTTGGGTTTTGGTCAGTGTGTGGTTGTGGTCATTGTTGTTGCTTGTCTTGTTGTTGTCTGTGTTGACTCAAAGTCCATGTTCATTTGTGTGCTTTGCTCTGGCTTTATGCCACACAGCCAGGACACACAGAACAGACAGAGATGGAGAGATAGAAGGAGAAATAAACCATGTTTAAGTGTAATCTAGGGAAATTTACAAGCCGCGTTAAGATTTTAATGTCGCGTGTGGCTACCTCACATTTCCAGCTTGTTTGGTTACTGAGTATGCTTTGTTGTGGTACTTTTATGCATTCTCGACTCCATTCATTTTTTGCTAACTTGGTTTAGGGACCAGACAGTGGAGCAAAACTGCGATAGGGAAGATTGGTGAAGAAAATGTGAAAGGAGAAAAAAAAGAAAAAACTGATTTCACATTTTTCAAATTCCTGTCTTTTTCTTACAGCTATTTGTATTACATCTTGGCTGACTTCTCCTTAACTCAATCAGATTTTTTTGGAACGGCAGCCATGTCTCATGAGCACACTGTGTAAACTACTTTCACAGACAGAAGCCCTAACTAATAGGTGTAAGTAGGCAGGGGTCACATGTAGTTTACATACTAATGGGTTTCGAGATGGCACGGCCATGATGGGGTAAGGGACAGTAGCAAAGTGTAAAGGACAATTTAGGGCTGGATATCATCGTTACAGCACAGTCGTTTGTACATGCGCACACGCACACACTGTACAGTATGTGTATGGTTTTAGTAAGCCGTGTCTGGTTGAAAACAACTAACACAATTTCAATGTAAGAGTCAGGGGAAGGATTATACCTAAAAACCCATCAGCTTTTAAGGATGTAGAGAAAGTATGTAGAGAAGATTAGTACCTTTTTTCTAAGAGTGTATCTGGAACCTAAAAGGGTTCTTTGGCTGTCCCCAAAGGAGAACCCTTTGCAGAACCCTTTTTGGTTCCAGGTTAGGGTTGCAAACCTACCGGTAAGATAAAGGAAACTTGAGTAATTAACAGAAAATGTATGGCAATCTTGAGTAACTTTGGTAATTTATAAAAATGTATTCATATACAACATTTATTTATTATATCTATGTCCATATTTTCCATGAGTTTCTAATAGATAGACCATATGGTTCAAGAGAAAATAGACAAATGAATTTAAAAAAGCATTAACTCTTCCAAATCTTCCAAATATTGAATTCACCAGTTTGATACCTAAACATTGACAAAAAATACATATTGACATAGTCAAATAATTAAAAAGAATATAAAGAATATTTCATGCTGAAACCCTCATATTTAACATCAATGGTATTCACTAAATTGATGGTTTGTATTTAGTATAATGCTTTTTCAGCTTTGTCATTATATATTTTTTATTTTAAAATGATCTTATTTCATATGTTTAACATGTGATAAGGCCACACAGGGACAGAGATTATTACAGACACCTGTGATAATCTGAAGTACTCAAAAGGGCCATTAGATGTCTTGTGGTAGATCTTGAAAGATACCAAAATTCTAGTAGTTTACTGGTAAACTTACAAAGCTTCCAGTAGTATACCCCCCCTTTGCAACTCTATTCCATGTAGATCCCTTACAGAGGGTTTACATGGTCTATCCACTTGAAACTCAAAGAAAATATGGAAACAAAAAGGGTTCTAAATGGAACCATAAAGGGTTCTCCTATAGGGACAGCAGAAGAACCGTTTGGGAACCCTTATTTTTAAGAGTATAGTTTTCTAAGGATGTATGGTAACCCTACCACAACAGGGCTAGGAATTCCATCAGGCAGGATTGTTTAGAAAAGAGAAGAGACTCCTGTGGTTTGAGTTATCATAACTCCTTAGCACAACCAGTGCCTCGGGGGCTTGGGTAATAGCAGCGGCTCTTGCATAAAAAAACAATTTGTTGTTAATTTGTAATGGTAATTAGTGTGGCATGTTGACACCTGCCAGGTAGGGACTTATTCTACTCTAGGCCGTTGACTTCATTGTAATAAGACACTAAGGTCTTACATGCCACCCATGTCTTTGGATGGAAGCCACCCCCTAATTCACACGTATCGCATTATTTATCCTATCTAACACGTTTTGTTTGTTCTTTTTTTTAGGAACTCGGCCCGGGTCACAACTTACTGTTGAGTTAGAATAGTAGAATACACAAGGTGCAATTTCTAAATTTGGTCGAGCATCAGCAGTTTTGTTCTTGTCATGTCAGTCACTGACAGTCACTCACCTGTCAGCAATAACAACAAAAAAGATTGATAAGTTAGTCTAGCCAGCTATCTAAACTTGTAGTAATCATGGTCGAATTACTGACCGAGTGGTCCCCATTGGTTTTGTTAGTCACTCTCACTCAGATATCATATTCAAAGCTGCAAACATTTCTCTCCAAACTATGGCAAAATGTGATAAATTGCTGGAAATTAGCTGTAAAACTGCAAATATTTCAAATTCCAAGCAACATTTTTTTCACTTAGGGCCCTCAAAAGGCATGACTGCATGTGTGGGAATGCAGACCCGCTAGCCACTGCGGCCCCTCATGATTAGTTCCTATTGTTTGTGGCCCCCAACCATCCATGTGAATTAGACATATGGTTCACTATCCTGATTTGAACACCTATTGCACATACCATACTGCCCCAAGAAGTGCAGTGTTTAAAAATGTTTCTGTACTTTGCCATCCGATTTCATTACTTCTATCGGAAATGCTCTCTAATACAGTCTTATACACCTTTCAAACCAATATGTTTTTCCTCCAACTTTAGCATCCCACCAAGTTTTTTGCTCAATTTTCTTTATATGTGAAAGGTATTGCCAGCAATAAAGCCTCTACTTTTATTTTCCGCCAACCGACCTAGTCATGATTGTAGTAAAGTTCTGCCTACGGTATGAAATGTAGCCGTAATGCTGAGGCGGCATTGACACGCACTACGCTCTTAATGTTTGCTAGGCAGCGCCAGTTACTACCATTCTCCTGCCAGTTTTAAACTTTGCGAGGCATGTCACTTCACCCATCTTTTCTCATAGCCCACCGCATGCAGTGTTTTCTTAACCACAACAGCATGTATCCATAAAGAATTACTGTTCCACTAAATAACGGAAATATTGGAATAAAGTAGGCTAATGCAATTTAAGTCATCAAATTTTTGCTGACTGAAACTCAGGATGAAAGTCATCCAATTGTTAGAATACATTTGAAGCAACAGCCTACCCGCCAGCGTGTGTTCACTATTTCAGCACCGTATCACGCTTTTTTTTGAGACAAGCGTGGAGACTCGTCTTGATAAATCCACATTTGAATGTTGGTTAGGCTACAATTAGGCTGTAGAAATGTTAGCGATGTTGAGGTGAATGCTGCTCATGATCATCTTGTCTAGTTGGCTCATGTATTAGCACTGGCGAACATTGGCCAGCATGTTATGTAGTTTAACAAGTGGATTATGTTGCTCTTCACACGCAGTTGCTTAGTAGCCTACTCCCGACCAAAAGCCTTTGACTCGTCTTAATCAATCAATGTGATTTTGTTTCATTGAATCAGCGTCTGTGTTGACTGTGATCAGGGTAGCCTAAGTGTCTTGTCTGTTTAATGAACACAATAACTATTGATTTCATGTGAATGGCACAGCCATGTAGCACATAGGCTGCACAGACCAGCAACATAATTTAACTCAAAATATGGCATTCTATTCTTTGAAAATAAATTATTAGTCTTATGTTTCTTAGGACCTGCCTAAAACAAATTAATAATGGATTTCGTTGTGATGGTATATATTCAATGGATTTATTCAAATAGAAATTCACCCACATTGGCAAACGTCTACTGAAACTCATGTGCACGGAGATATAAAACGCTTATCTCAACAAGAATGTGGTAGAAATGGGTCATTTTTTAAATATTTTTTTTTACAGGTAACATACCATTAAGTCTATCTGTAAAGGGTAAGAAACAGTCCTCAATTACTAACGTTTGAAAACCCAAGGCGGTGCAATTCTCTCTCTCTCTCTCTCTCTTTCTTCCTCGCTCTCGAAAGGTGGTGGTGGGATTGGCGATATTGGAGCCAGGGAACAATGCTTTGAAGTTGGCTTTTTGTGGCGTGGACCATGTGTGAAAGTAAGACTGTGTCTCAGACCCCCCCCGGAGCGCTCCACTTTTGACCCTACGGATCACCTCAGATCTCCCTCCAGGCCGCAGGGCCGAGCGGGGGTGTGAGGATGTATCTTGTTTAAAGGGTTAATGAGGTAAAACTGTGTGGCACGGTTCATGTTCACCCAGTGGAGAGAGGGAGGGCCGTAATGAAAGTCAGTGTGACTATGTATACAGTGTGCCTGCAGGGCTCTAAAGTGCGACCATTTTGGTCGCATATGCTCCTAAATATTTTGCACCAAAAATGTTTACCAGAATAATTGTTGTTATGATTAGGCTTTGCTGTACCACTGCCTCCAAGTGCCATACCCCCCGGGCCCGGAGAGCAAATCAAGTGCACCTATAGGCCTACGGCTGGCTAATCAGATTACCGTGTCTGCAGCTTCCTCGAGCGACGATACTATGAGATTTCAAAAGTTGTATAACCAAGACTAGAGACCCAGCTAGCACATTAGGTTCATTAGATGTGGGAACGTACATTTTTTTGGTTTACCATTGGTTCTGGGAACGAAGCCATACGTTTCCTGACCGGTTAAACGGAAGTGAACATTTCACCTTCTTCTTGGAACGTTTATTTTTTAGGTTGATAACATTTTACTCTTGTTCCTTGAAAGTTTTCCTGGGAGGTTTTATTAATGCTCTGAGAATGGATATTATAGGTTATTTGGAGGTTTTTAAATTACTTCCTTAACTTTAACTGAATGTTTCAGTAAGACTTTTAATAACACTGCTAACTTATTTTCTGTAAACTTTTTTTTGAACTACAAGCACAGATAGAACATGGAAACTCATTTGCTTTAATCATGGAAACATTCATTTATTATTGTGACACAGCATCAGTGAGATTCAAACCGATAATCCTCTGTTCATGGATTTGGTCCACTATCCCACCAGGATGGAGCTAGCATTCCATGTTTTTTTTTTTTTTTTTACACATACAAAGCTGTTAATTTTTGTCTATTCAAACAGACCCCATTTCAAAGGAAACAAGCACTCATTAAGATCAGGTGTGGCCAATTAGTGGGTGAGGCCAACACACCAGAACACACTTAACAAGATAGAGGAGAGAGAGAGTTTTGTTAATGATCAGAACGGAATGGATGTTTTTAAATAACATTCTTAGAACGTTCTCTGAGCGTCACTCGTTCTTGTGGTTTTTATGGAACATTAACGTTGTCGGAACAATGAGAACATGACTTTAAATGGAACCATAAGTAAACCTGTAGGAAACATAATGCTGATGTACTGAAATTCCCACAGAATAACGTTGTTTCTTATGTTCTTGGAACAATTTGAAATAGAACCATGAGGAAACCTTTAGGAAACGTTATGCTGAAGTACTGAAATTCCCACACAAGAACTTTGTTTCTTTACATTCTCTGAACTATTTGAGAACATTCTCAATGTCACACAAGTTGGAGAACTTTCCTAGAACATTATCAAAATTGAAATGAAATGTAACCATGTTTGAACTTTTAGGAAACGTTCTGTTAAAGTAATGAAATACCAAGAAAATAACTATTCCCAGAACGTTGTGGAAAGGTTGTGTGCAAAATAATCATAGGACAACCACGCTCTAAGAAACATATGGTTCTCAGAATGTTATGTACTAAGTGGGGAGAGACTGTCATGAATACAGCAAAGAGCTGCTGTTTTTAAGAGCAGTTCAAGTTCATTCAGAACTGTTAAATCTTTTTAGTCAACACTTTTATAAGCCATAAAATGAGTTTCTCCCTTCATCCACTTGCACTTTAACCACCACTGCAATGAACGAATAGCAATATGTATTGTATTGTTAATATTAGCGCATGAGGCTGAAATAATGGGATGCGACTCCAGTTCCACCATCAGCTAGAAGAGCGTGCTCACTGGGCACAGACGTCAATTCAACGTCTATCCCACGTTGGTTCAATGTAATTTCATCGAAATGACTTGGAAACAACGTTGATTCAACCAGTGTGCCCAGTGGGCGTGCCCCTTTTTGGTCACGGTCAGTCTCGGCGGAGGGATGGTGAGAGGCGGACCCTCTACTGCTCCCTCCTGCTAAAACTGACCATCAGATGCAGACAACATCAGTCCAGTAAAATAAAATAAATGTTTTTACCTTTATTTAACTAGGCAAGTCAGTTAAGAACAAATTCTTATTTTCAATGATGGCCTAGAAACAGTGGGTTAACTGCCTGTTCAGGGGCAGAAAGACAGATTTGTACCTTGTCGGCTCGGGGGTTTGAACTTGCAACCTTCCGGTTACTAGTCCAATACTCTAACCACCCAACTATTTAAATGAATGCTCACTCCGCTGTGCTTCATGAGTAATACAACACCTGATCTGTTACCAGTCTGATCATATAAGGTAACTGCCCAAATAAAGGAAACACTTGAATAAATGAGGGATACAAAGTATAATGAAAGCAGGTGCTTCCACACAGGTGTGGTTCCTGAGTTAATTGAGCATGCAATGTCCCATCGTGCTTAGGGGTCATGTATAAAAATGCAGAGTTTCCCATTATTTTGGCTACCATGGCTAGAAGAAGAGGTCTCAGTTACTTTGAAAGAGGGGTTCTTAAAGGAGCATGCGCAAGCGTGTGTCACCAGATCTCAACCCAATTGAAAATGTATGGGAGATTATACCACCATCAACAAAACACCAAATTATGGAATTTCTCGTGGAAGAATGTCACATCCCTCCCATAGAGTTCCATACACCTGTAGAATCTATGCCAAGGCACATTGAAGCTGTTCAGTATTTTTTTTTTATCTGCAGTAAATCTTAGCTTGCAGGTGTTTGTATAAACGTTTTAGCTTTTTAATAATAAACCATATCTTTAGTGTTAGGGCACATCATTGTGCTTCAGAAGTAAATAAAGCCTATATTGGGTCTATATGAATTCTATCTCAATCAATTTAAAAAATCTGCTTTTCTTGTGTTCCTAAATGTTATGTTGTGTTCCTAAATGTTATGTTGTGCTCCTACATTTTTTTAGGTTAGAGGCATCGGTGCTACCAATTGATGTTAATTTAGAACCCTGTGTGTGTGTGAGTGTGTAGCGTGTGTTCATTTGTGTGGATGTTTTTGCTTGTTTGGGATGCCTCAAATAGACCCGTGCCCTCAGGGATGTTTATTTTCATGCTACAATAGCAGGGAGAATCTTGGTACCCATCCACCTTTTCCTTCAGATGTGAAGAACCTAAAGTATCCATGGCTGGTAGAGTAAAAGCAGTACGAGCAAAGGAGGGGTTGGAAGATGCCAGACTGAGCCATGCTACACGTGGTGCAAAAATGCCAAGCATGTATGCCCATGTCCACTCTTCATAGGCTGTCATGTCCCCTCTCCTCTCATTCCGAGCCGGGCGTTGCGGGGAAACCCAGGACTCATACACCATGTGCCACACTCAAACACCATGTGGGAGTGAATTACTGGGACAGCACATTGAGCTACAGGTGTGAAAATTAGGTGTGAGGTTTATGTGTGATAAATTACCAACAGGTGTGCTAATTTAAGCCACTTCCCCTCCATCCATCTCATGCTATTTCTTCCCCTTTTCAGAGAGAGGAAAACACATTTCACTCGCAGCTTGAGAGGAATTCTGGGAGTGGAAAATACCAAATATAAAAAAAATCCCTCCAAAAAAAGGGCGAAAAGAAAGAGAGAAACATAAACCACAGGGCAGAAACATAAACCACATGTTTGTGTCTTCGAGCAAGGCCAGAGAGTGATAAGATCCATTGTGTTGAGTCACCCATTAACTCTCTGTTATCCTGCTCTGGAGAGTAGTAAACCCTGTAGCACCTGCACAGACCTACATATTGGCCATACTGGCATCTAAACAGCATAGCAACATGACAGAGGCAGATGCTGTATAGACAAGAGCACCGTGCCAGTCAGTAGCTGGAAGACCATTCAGAGTGATAGGAATAGAAGTAGATCACAGAGCATGCTCTTGAGGAGATGTCCCACAGAGGGACAACTATACATGGTTATAAATGCATCATTGTAATGAAGTTAGTTTAATCGAAATGTCAAAAGTAGTCATGCTTTTTAATGGGATGTTTAAGTAATGTGATTAATGACGTTAAATAGTATTGCTGTTGCTTCTACTTTCCTCTCCTGATTGCACCATAAAGCATTTGATGGGACCTCATGTAGAGATGACACTGACTTGTCAACTGCACATCAAGGCAGTTCTCACTGCTTTTCCTTTTGCAATTCAGTTCAAATGAAGCTGTGAGTCTTTCTAGTCCTTTAAAAGGCACAATCCTTCATTAATTTTCTTTATTATGCTAGAGGTATTCTTTTGAAGCTATACGTTCTGAGTTTACAACGACTATTGTTAACTAGAGTAAAAGAAAACAGATACATTTTGGGTTAATTGTACTAATTTAATGGGGCTTTATAAGTTATATTCTTATAGAATCAATGGGTATATATTATTAATTCATTGAAATGACCACATCTGTAGGATATTGCAAATTGCACCTTTAATGTGACACTTCCACCGTACAGCAGGATCTCAACCAACTAGCCGACTTTTCAGAACAAAACAAGATGGGGCTCAACCCAGCAAAGTGCATGTATACCTGTTTCAGCCATAATCCTGCCCCACCTCTGCCATTATCCGTCGCCGACCACACACTTGAGGTGGTGTCCAGTGCCAAAGTCCTCGGTGTGACATTCCAAGCCAACCTAAAATGGGAAACACACATCTCCGACATTACCACCAAAGGGATCCGAAGACATGATGAACCGTCTTCGCCACTTCAACCTTCCCTTGAAGTTTAGGGTCACTTAGAAATGTCCTTGTTTTTGAAAGAAAAGCTCATTTTTGACCATTAAAATAATATCAAATAGATCCGAAATACAGTGTAGACATTGTTACTTTTGTAGCTGGAAACTACAGATTTTTTATGGAATATCTACATAGGTGTACAGAGACCCATTATCAGCCAACATCATTCCTGTCTTCCAATGGCACGTTGTGTTAGCTAATCGATGTTCATCATTTTAAAACGCTTAATTGATCATTAGAAAACCCTTCTGCAATTTTGTTAGCACAGCTGAAAACTGTTGTTCTGTTTAAAGAAGCAATAAAACTGGCCTTTAGGCTAGTTGAGTATCTGGAGCATCAGCATTTCTGGGTTTGATTACAGGCTCAGAATGGCCAGAAACAAAGACATTTCTTCTGAAACTCGTCAGTCTATTCTTCTTCTGAGAAATGAAGGCTTTTCCATGTGAGAAATTACCAAGACACTGAAGATCTCATACAACGCTGTGTACTACTCCCTTCACAGAACAGCACAAGTTGTCTCTAACCAGAATAGAAAGAGGAGTAGGAGGCCCCGGTGCACAACTGAGCAGAGGACAAGTGCATTGAAGTATCTAGTTTGAGAAACAGATGCCTCACAAGTCATCAACTGGCAGATTCATTAAATAGTACCCGCAAAACATCAGTCTAAACGTTAACAGTGAAGAGACGACTCCGGGATGCTGGCCTTCTAGGCAGAGTTCCTCTGTCCAGTGTCTGTGTTCTTTTGCTCATCTTAATATTTTTTAAATATTATTGGTCAGTCTGAGATATGGCTTTTTCTTTGCAACTCTTAATAAAATGGTCACCCAGATTAACTGTTTCTAATACAGCAAACAATTTCCACTCAACTATGTCGAAGGCCTTTTCGGCATCGAGAGAGACAATGAGTGCAGGGCCTTTAACTCTGCAAAGGTGGTTTATTATATTCAAAGCACCTCTCACATTGTCCGTTCCAAATCTGGATTTAACATAGCCAGTCTGATCAAGTTTAACGAGGTCTGGAAGTATGACCTCCAACCTGTGCGCAAGTGTTTTAGTGATTATTTTAACATCAACTCTCAGCAAACTGATAGGTCTAAACAAAGAGCAGTTTAATGGGTTTTTGTCATTTTTTTAGTATCAGGATATAGATTTCCACAACTTTTGAACATATCATTTAGAGCAGGCATATCTCAGGCCAGAACTTCTTGTAGAACTCTGCAGAGAAGCCATCTAGGCCGGGTGCCTTTGCCAGGAGGCATGCCCTTAATTGCCTGAGGCGGCAGGTAGCCTAGTGGTTAGAGAGTTGGGCCAGTAACCGAAAGGTTGCTGGCTTGAATCCCCGAGCTGACAAGATAAAAATGTGTCGTTCTGACCTTGAACAAGGCAGGTAACCAACTGTTCCCTGGTAGTTTGTCATTGTAGATAAGAATTTGTTCTTAACTGACTTGTCTAGTTAAATAAAAGGTAAAACAAATACTATTTAAACATTTACTTTTTCACAAACTAGGTGTAAAGGGGAGCATTTACTCTTTCTATGCTCATCTGATATAGTGGGCAAGATGATCTTATTCAGATATTTTGTCACTTTTGTTGTTCGATCTTGTACATTGTGAAGTATAAAGAGATTTATAGAAGTTGCAAAACGTATTATTGATAAGCAATGGATCATAAGTGGAGCCATCTGCCATCCTTACAAACTTAATCAATCTTTCATTCTGTTATTTGTTAAGTTGGTGTGCAAGTAGACGTCTTGGACGGTTTCTTAACTCATAATATTTTTGCTTGGTGAAAATGCTTACATGCTTTGTATGCTCTAAATTGAGTTTGGCCTTTGCAGAAGCTAGTGAATTCCAGTTCGCCTGGGTTGGTTGTTGTTTATGAAAATATTCTAAATACTTTACTTCAGCCTCCAATTTTTCCCAATTTTCAATTCTAAACTTCTTGATCAGAGGGGCTTGAGAAATTATATGAACCCTTATGGTTACTTTAGCAGCATCCCAGATTGTTGCAGCTGAGACAGGAGAGAGTAGATTGTCGAGCCAATAATAGTGAACATTTATCTTTTATCACAGAGCAGAATCCTTCAATGTTAAGCAGAGACGTATTATGTCTCCAAAATCTCATTTTGGGGATTGTTTTGCAAATTCCAATAGTTATACACTGGGGCATATTACTGGACAACATGCATGTAAGTAGAGGGCATAAACAAATAGCCCAATCTAGAATATGAATTATGGGGTCTTGAGTAAAAGTATAGTCTTTGACATTAGGATTTAGCTCGCTCCATACATCTATTAAACCAGATGAATCACGAACATTTCTGAGAGCATTTGAGGCTCTATTATTTGAGACTGGAGCAGTTGATGATTTATCCAATTCACCCAAAGTACAATTGAAATCTCCTGAAATAAACGCAAGTTCCTTGCAGTGTTGATTAGATAATGAAATAATGCCAGACATACATTTGGGGGAGTCTGTATTCGGGCCATATACATTTAGTATAGTAGTATGTTGATATACAGTATATTACCTGTAATCAAAATAAATCATGCTTCAGGGTCTGTATCTTGGTGCTCAAATATAAATGGGACATTTTTTGGTTTGAACTAAAGAAGAAAAGTACACCTGGCCCACCCAGTCCCACTTCAGTTTATCATGCTCTGTTAAATGGGTCTCCTGTAGCATAGCAATTGAAACCATTTCCTTTTTTAAGAATGTTAGAATTTTCTTCCTCTTGACCACATACTTACTGCCCCGAACATTCCAGGAGACTGGTTTAAATTAACTGTTTATGTTACAGTAGTATTAAAGAATAACTTAACCCAGCCTGAGTAGTGCATAAAAAATTAAAAAAAATTTGGTAACCCTAAACTAAAATACAACATAAAAATACAATTTAGAAAAACCCCATTGCTGAGTCCCCAGATGACAGACCCCAAAAACAGTACCTACCCTGTTTTCTGTCACATTACTAAAATCCCACTAAGAGTTTTTAATAAAAAAAATAAAGTTTCACTATGTCCTGTGTTGAATAAAGGGGAATTAACATAGGTCTGTGGACATGTGGATGAAAAATGAATAACCTAAAATGTTAAATTGTCCTAAGCATTAGCGCTATTGTACTCACATGCACTTAACCGAACACACACACACACACCATAGTCACATATAGCCTAGCCTATATAATAAATAAATAAAAATACAAATTGCGGTCCTGAAGTAAAATGAACATAGCCTAGTAATTACGCCCCTTTGTCTACCTTGACGCCCAACTAAAGCAGCAAATGAACAGGAACGTCATAGGGATTTGGCTTATTCATTAATGGAAAAAAAATGAAAAAGATCCTCAGTTCTATAAATGAAAAGCTTAGTAACATTTCACCATAACGCTTATTAACTATTACTTTGTATAACATGGCATGGTAGACAGTTCCATCCTGAGGTAGTCAGCCTATCTATATGCGGTGCATGGACAGGGCAAATAAAAGTTACTCACGTTCACGTCCCATAAACTGACCATGTGTGCACCCTAATAACATACCTTGCAGTGGACCAGCATTGCTCTGGGAGGGCGACCGGGCTGTGGGTTTGCCGTTAAAGTGTGATGCGCCCTGTCGATGACTGGGGGCCTGTCAAACGTCTCTCCGCCGAGGACGTCTTGCAGGAAAGAGGCCATGAACTCGGTAGGATTGCGCCCTTCCGTCCCCTCTGGGATTTCGACCACACGTATGTTCTGTCTCTGGGAATGGTTTTCCTGTTCATCTAGACTAACCTTTAGCTTTACGTTCTCGGAGGTAAGCTCGTCGTTTTTGGTCTCCAATTCGGTAAGCCGCTTATTGATGACGGTCAACAACATTTCCCTATCCTTTATTTTTAGTGTTTGTGTCGCGAGTGTTGTTTGTAGTGTCACCATAGTTGACTGGACTTCTGTCGTAATTTCAGCTCGTAGACTTGACCACAGAAGAACGAAGTTGGGTCATGAAATCAGAGCGTAGTGTAGCCATATCTGCGCAGATGGTGACTAGCATCTCCATATCATTGTGTTGCTAGTCTTCGTCATGTCTTCTTGTTTACCGTTGTCTCGTTTTCCCAGTTGCAGACATATCAAATTATGCCACCCAAATGTTGCTAGAGCCAGTAGGTGTGCAAAATGTGTTCTCATTTTGACAGATAAAAGGTTCAAACATAAAAGTATCAACCCTTAGTGGAGAGGCCTCGGAACACGTCTTTACTTAGCCATGTTGAAACCGCCAAGGAGTTCTCTTCAATCTGAGAAACCAACTGCCTGTGTAACTAAGCAGTCCGTTTTTACTATATCTCTGCTATGCTCACCTCTTGACAGGTCGTCATTGCAAATAACAATCTGTTGTTAAATGTCTTACCTGTATACAAAAGTTTAAAAATCAAAGTATAGGGTTGACTATGAGTCAGGCCTTGAGTAAAATATGCTTTTCATTAATGAGGACCAATGGCCTCTTTATGAAGAGTGTTAATAAAATCTTGACAGTTGTGTGGTGACACAGTTTGAATTCGAAAAGGGAAAGGGCTTTTAAGGACTGAGTGGACTTGGTCAAGGGAGTGGCTTCAGAGAGATGAGAGTATTTGATTGAGTCATGGTTTGTTTGAGTAATTGATTGATTGAGTGAGGGAGGGAGGGAGGCCAAAGCCAGAAAGAAGCTGTGCTGAGGCCTACTGTAGGCCAGGAGTCTTCAACTTGTGGCCTGCAGGCCAAATCCGCCCCACAAGCCAATTAATGTGGCCTGCCAAGGATGTGTATCCACCTGACATTGAGTCAGTGATTGTTTCTGTCATTTTTCTCTGCATGGAAATGGGCACACATGCTAGGTACAGGCCGTGCCACAACTCTTTATGCCCACCCTATTCCCTATTATAAGCTCTAGGTTCCTACTCCTATAGCTGCCTGTTTTCCCCATTGCTTTGGAGATCTCTAGCTCCTTTCAAGTGATGTGATCAAATCTCTCCTTGCCTGCCTTGTCTTGCCTGCTGTGTCTTGCCTTGCCTTGCCTGGTGGGTCTGTGTCACAGGAACACTGGCTATAATAATAAGTCTGAAAACAAATGTGTTTGCTCAGACACATGCTGCAAAATCATTATAAGCAGCAGAATTGTCCTAAATTATAAACATGTGCATACAGTACGATCTGTTAAAGTAAACTCTGAAAAAAACATAGATCCTAAATCCTGACTGTTTCCAGCTGGAAAGGAGTCGGAGCCGAGTCCAACATATTTTCTGCTAAATTGGAACAGAAATGTGCCTTCAGCGCATAGGGCTGGTGTGCCCCCCCTTTCCATGTACCGACTTTAACAAGCTAGAACAATGTGTAGCCGTTCCGGGGGCTGGTTAACATTGTGTGGATGGTCTGTGAGTTTTACAGTGTAGAATTGGCTGTTCAGCCTCTCGCTGCTACAGCGTAAGCCTCAAGGGTTACGTGGTTTGAAGAGGGATACAACGAGCGGTCGTGTCTCCAAGTTCGATACGAGGCCAGCCTGTTGGTGGTTGTGATGGTGTCCCGCACATCTCTCGCCCAGGGGTGGCACATCCAGACCCACTGAAATGAGAGGGATATGACTTCTCTCTCTCTCTCTCTCTCTCTCTTAGACTGAATAACGGTAAGCTTATACCATCATTGCGGGTAAAAAAAATAATACAATAATCGCCTAGTTGCTATGAAGAAAAGTCCACATATATAGTTCTGTTGGCGAATGTTCTTCTCACCACATAAGAAGAGAGAACCTCCTAACCAGGCTGCGGCTTTGTGACTTATGAGGCCTGAGGTTTCCCTGCACCATGTCCTCCCTCGCCATTTGCATCCAATATCAATGAATCCATACATTAATGTAAAGTAATGTAAACTCTTTCAAAACTCTGGTTAGCTACTAGAGATCTAGTTATTCTAGTGTTATTAGATTGACATACCAGGGCCCTCCTGGAGTAGATAAGGAGACATATAAGAATATAACCTCTTGTGTTATGTTTGGTGCGTTTGACCCTGAATCCCCTGTACTGTATCATTAGCACAAGCCTCCCAGTCACAACAGTTCTAGTAAGGGTTTTCCCCCTCTACAGAGAAACATTAGTCATTAATCAGACCCTGAGTGAGTTTTGATGCATAGCAGCTTTAGTTACTCACTTAAAGAAGGCCTGATGATGAGAGAGAATGGACCCTGGCCCCGGCAACCCTCTTCCTCTGCCCTCTCATGACCTCCCATCTATCCCTGCCTATACACAACTTAAACAAATGGGATCAACAGTAAATGAGCCCTAGTAATGTGGGCGGGATGCTCCCTTTTACTTTTCCAACCCGGGCGGTGGATGGATCGAGGGGTGACTCAGTGTGTGATTCCTACAGGGAACAATCAAAGTTCTCACATAAAAGAAACACCAAAAACGGATCTGCAATTTGCCTTATTATGGTTTATAAGTTACAAAGTTATAATGAGTCAGTGTGGTTGATGATGTCATGGAGAGCGGTAGGTGCGTGAGAGGCAGGAGGTGGTTGGCTCAGACCAGGCCCGGCTAACTCCCCTGCCTGCATGTGGGGCTTTGGCAGCTGCCGGTGATACCCATTACGCTTGTTTCAGAGTTGTTAAACGTACCTGAGACAGACTGTGTTCCTGCTGGATCTCACTGTGGGCCTAATTGCTACTGAGCTGCGTTCCAAACAAACCTCCCAACAACAGCACCGCTGCCCTGCTGAATGAAACCGCTACCCTCCAAACATGTTGTCATAACTCACATTATGGGCCTGTGTTTTGCATGAATGGAGGACCAAAGCTTTGTGTTCACCTGAATGAACTAGAATATCTCTCCCCAAAGTGGGCAGTGCAACTGGAACACTGTTGGAGGAACATTTTGCCTATCAGTTTAAGTTTGTTTCACCAGAACTGTTTGTAAAATGGAGTCTCATTGAAGCCCAGAGATAGAGAGAGAGAGTCAAATGAAGCATGATTATTACTCAACCCAAGCAATTGATTTGTAGAAACTTATCAGGACTTCCCAGCAACACAAAAACACAGCACATATTGGTTCAGTTGAGAAACTTAGCATCGTAGAATTGAGGCTGCCATTAAATACAGTGGAGGACTTCAGATATATGTTAAATTGCTCGCTGCATATCTCACACTGGCACATACAAGGAGAACCCTCAAACCCACTACCACAAACAAATAGATGTCTGTGGCAGGGGGGTTTCTCACATGATCTACTGTATGTGGTGTCAGTAGAAAACCAATATTAACTAGCAGCTATATGTCAGTCCCATTTCACTATACAACCGTCACACTTCAAATGATTTGTAATATTTGTCTTGTCTGCTTGGTTAGCTTGCTGTGCTAAGGAAGCATTGTGGTGGTGTCTTCTCCAGTGATGTTCAAAGGGCCCCTGGTTTTGTAAATACAATACTTGAGGCACAGAGGGATCATTAGATAACCATCAGAAGTGGGGACTGCAGAGATGTTTTGTTTTATTTTAGTCCTATTTATTCTGTGGTTGAAACTGTAAACTATGTTGGTTGATCATGGAGAGGGAGTGTGTGTTCACTGCTCACATTCTCTCTCTCCACAGTAAAAAAAAAAAAAACAGGGTGTTCTATGGCATCCATAATCTCACGATGACCATTACTGCTAGGCCTATGTTCTGGTGATGAAAGATGAAATGAAAGAGCTGAGCTACTACAGATGCCTTGAAAAAAATCTAGCATGTGAACATGTCAAAATATGGTTTGCATAGTTGATTGGTTGGTTTCAAATGTTTCTGCTGTTCGGGAAAACTATTTATGTACAATGTCAACTGCTGCCTATAACTTAGAGCGTTGCAAATTCACACACCATACCATCGCTGTGTGTTTAAGAGTGCACATGGGTGCCACATTAGGTTATGGTGCTGTAATTTTCAGAGAGCCCGAAATTCCTCCAGACCGATGCACTTTTGATCGTCTCCTCTCTAGTGTGACTTGAAAACATGGCTATAGATGCTGTTTACACACCAAAGCCGAATGGCTTTCACTGTTTCGGTTGGAGGCACTGTAGCATGCGAGCTAAGGTAGTAGAGGCTTCTCTTTTGATATCTATCTGATCGCTTCACCATGGATCGATCTCCCCATTGGCACAGTGCCTCTGTCTACAATGCACTGAACTGGTGGTGGTGGAAGCCATATTCCTCTAGAACAGTGGTTCCCAAACGTTTTATAGTCCCATACCCCTTCAAACATTCAACCTCCAACTGCGTACCCCCTCTAGCACCGGGGTCAGCACACTCCCAAATGTTTTTTTGCTATTTTAAGCCTGCCACACACACTATACAATACATTCATTAAACATAAGAATGAGTGAGTTTTTGTCACAACCCGGCTCGTGGGAAGTGACAAAGAGCTCTTATAGGACCAGGGCACTAATAATAAATATAATAATACTAATTTTGCTCTTTATTTAACCATCTTACATATAAAACCTTATTTGGGGCGGCAGGTAGCCTAGTGGTTAGAGCATTGGGCCAGTAACCGAAAGGTTGCTAGATCGAATCCCCAAGCTGACAAGGTAAACATCTGTCGTTCTGCCCCCAAACAAAGCAGTTAACCCACTGTTCCTAGGGCGTCATTGTAAATAAGAATTTGTTCTTAACTGACTTGCCTAGTTAGATAAAGGTTAAGAAATAAATTGTTAATTGAAAATTGTGAATAACTCACCACAGGTTAATGAGAAGGGTGTGCTTGAAAGGATGCTCTATGTTGGGTTGTATTGGAGAGAGTCTCGGTCTTAAATCATTTTCCACACACAGTCTGTGCCTGTATTTAGTTCTCATGCTAGTGAGGGCCGAGAATCCACTCTCACATAGGTACGTGGTTGCAAAGAGCATCAGTGTCAGGATTTTATTTATTTCACCTTTATTTAACCAGGTAGGATACAATGAGCACAGACCAATCCAGAAATCTGGCAGTGGCTTCTGATTAAATTACATTTTCACAGAACCGCTTGTTGCAATTTTGATGAGGCTCTCTTGTTCAGATATTGGTACGTGGACTGGTGGCAGGGAATGAAAGGGATAACGCATCCAGTTATTTGTGACATCCGTTTCGGGAAAGTACCTGCGTAATTGTGCACCCAACTCACTCGGGTGCTTCGCTATATCACATTTGACATTGTCCGTAAGCTTGACTTTATTTGCACACATACAATGATGGAAGTGTTGTCCTTGTTAATGCAGACAGAGAAGACCTCCAACTTCATAATCATAGCCTCAATTTTGCCCCGCACATTGAATATAGTTGCGGAGAGTCCCTGTAATCCTAGAATAAGATCATTCAGGCGTGAAAAAACATCACCCAGATAGGCCAGTCGTGTGAGAAACTCGTCATCATGCAAGTGGTCAGATAAGTGAAAATTATGGTCAGTGAAGAAAACTTTAAGCTCGTCGCTCAATAAAAAAAATGTGTCAATACTTTGCCCCTTGATAACCAGCGCACTACTTTAATGTTGTAAAAGTGTTACATGGTCGCTGCCTATATCATTGCATAGTGCAGAAAATACACGAGAGTTCAGAGGCCTTGCTTTAACAAAGATAAAGAGGATGTCTTCCTTAATTGACCCCCCCATAAACGTAACGGACATCTACCAGGAGCTGTGCCAGGCCCGCCACGTCTGTTGACTCATCCAGCTGTAACGCATAGAATTCACTGGCTTGTATGAGAAGCAGTAATTGTTTCAAAACATCCCCTCCCATGTCACTGATGCCTTGTGAAACAGTGTTGCTTGATGAAGACATTGTCTGTATAGTTGTTTGGGCCTTTTCCCCCAGTGTTGTCCCAGCCATATCCACAGCAGCAGGAATAATTAAATCCTCCACAATAGTATGGGGCTTGCCTGTCCTAGCCACTCGGTAGCTCACCATATAAGACGGTTCTAGCCCCTTCTTATTAATGGTATCTGTTGCTTTGATACACGTCTTAATTCTCACTCAAAAAACTCCTGTGGCTTATTTTTCAAATTGGTATATTTTGTTTCTAAATGTCTGCGCAAGAGTGAAGGTTTCATCGAGTTATGAGATAGAATTTTTGCACATATAACACACTGTGGCTGAGGAAAGGCACTACTCCCAATATAAGTGAACCCCAAATCAATATACTGTAGTTCTCGTCATTTTTTTTGCCTCTTCGATGGTCCAACGTCCCTGTCTGTTGTTCGGTGCGTTCCCGGGTAAGGGGGCAGTAGCTCTTCAGATGCATCAGATTCACAACTGTCAGTGTCCATGCTAGCTGGGCTAACAAATGTAGAATTACTGATGCTAGCTTTGGATGTGCTCGTGGAAGCAGAACAACTTGTGTCGTCAACAAGTGCAGGTGTAGTACTGCTGGTAGTAGCAGTACTACCAGTAGAGGTGGTATGTGTGTCTATGGAAGCAGAACAACTTGTGTTGTCGACAGGTGCAGGTGTAGTACTGCTGGTTGTAGCAGTACTACCAGTAGAGCTGGTATGTGTCTCTATGGATGCGGGCCTTACTTTTTAAAAAACATTTATCCATTTTCGAACAAACGGAATGAGCAGCAGCTAAGTTTGGCTACATTCAGAATGTTTTTGGAATTCCCTCTAGAGAGTAATGGTTAATGTGATTGGATGTTAATTATTTGACTAGGCTACCTGTATTTGACATTGTGCTGTTATTTCGCTGAACACTAGATGGTTTCATTTTATTTTTGGCAGTGAAACGAGGCTACTCAGGCGAGAGAAAAAAACTCACCCAAATGTAAATATATGTTTGAATCACATTTTTATTTGGTGTACCCCCGACGGCATTGCTCGTGCCCCTGGGGTGCTGATTTTCTAACCTTTGTTTATTGGAATTTTTGAAGGATATTGTTGGTTTTCTGGACGAATATTGTATCTTGACCATATGTTCCTGCTAAATATCCAGGTCAATGTAGGCATGAAACTCGTTTGGACACCTTGTCGTCCTTAGAAAGCAAAACTGTTTTCCTTTTTTGAGCTTGTTTCATGTTTGGTTCACATCGATGTGTCTGAGAATTGATGAATGACTGAAACCAGCTGGCAATATTGATGTTTGAATGTGTTTGACACCGCTCCAGTAGGTTTAGTTGAGTTGGACAGGGCCACTCCAAACAGGCAGACGGACGGACAGACTTAATAATTGCCTCCCTTCTGACATACCTGTGGGCTGTGCTTTGAATGCGCTCCAGACTTCGACCTGATCCAAAGAAGTCTCCAAAGAACAGTTACCAAACAAATTCTCACTTGCCTGGAGAGTGTTTCCTTCCTGCTTTCCATTTCTAACTGTAGGATGTGGGATCTGCATCGGATCCGAACAGTGTTGTTATCCTTCATCAGCGTGTGTTGCAAGATTAGCAACGAGCAACATTTTTTTCCCAACATGATCAAAGAGGAAAGGCATGGAGTGTGAGCCAGGGATGTGATGAGGCGATTCGCTGACGACGTTCTCGCTGATTGATTGACCAGTGGGCTGAGGTGATCAGGCATAATGAACGCACAGTTAAATGGCGGCTAATAGAAGGCAGCAGGCATATTAGTTATCAACCACTAAAAAGAGGTGAGCCAGAGGCACCGCTGGTCAGATCAAGTGAGTAACTGATCCGCCCAGATGCCGAAAGATCGGGACATGCTTTGTGATAGTAGTGCCCCCCATTCGCCACTGTTAGATCCCAGAACCCCTTCTCTCCCAATGGGTGAGAAATGAACTCGCTAACTTCTCACAATTTTCATCTTCATTCTAAGCCCGGTTTCCCCTGCTCTCAACGTTGTGTGTTAGCAATCATGTTTGGATGGGGTTTGGTAAAGGGGAGTACATTTGGCCAATTTACAGTGGATGTCAGGTCAATGTAAACATGCCCAGAGTGTATATTCTACATTAATGTATGGCTGTGTGAGGCGATGAGGAAGGAAAATACCCCTGTTTATTTTCTCTTTGTGGAGAGATTGACAGCATGAAGCCAGATATACAGTGAACATCAACAGTGACACGTACATATTTTTGGTCTCTGTACTCCAGCACTTTGGATTTGAAATTATACAATGTCTATGAGGTCAAAGTGCAGACTGTCATCTTTAATGTAAGGGTATTTTTAATCCATATCAGGTGAACTGTTTAGAAATTACAGCACTTTTTGCACAAAGTCCCCCCATTTTAGGGGACCAAAGTATTGAGACAAATTCACTTATGTGTATTAAAGTAGTCAAAAGTTAAGTATTTGATCCCATATTCCTAGCACGCAATGATTATATCAAGCTTGTGACTTTACAAACTTGTTGGATGCATTTGCTGTTTGTTTTGGTTGTGTTTCAGATTATTTTGTGCCCAATATAAATTAATGGTAAGTAATGTATTGTGTCATTTTGGGGTAACTTTTATCGTAAATAAGAATAGAATATGTTTCTAAACGCTTTTACATGAATGTGGATGCTAACATGATTGTGAATTGTGAATAATTATGAGTGAGAAGGTTAGAGGCATAAATATCCTACCCCGCAAAAAAATGCTAGCCTTCCCTGTTCCCTGAGGTTAGCATGTTTGTGCTTCTGTAACTACTATTCACGATTAATCTCATGGTTAGCATCCACATGAATGTAGAAGTGTTTAAAAACATCATGTTTTCTTATTTACAATAAAGGGGATTCCAAAATGACACAATAATACATTATTTACCATTTAATTTCTATTGGATAAAAAATTATCTGAAGCACAATCAAAAGAAACAGAAAATGCATCCAACAAGCTTGTGGAGTCAGAAGCTTGACGTAATCATTGTGTGCTCGGAATATGGGACCAAATACTAAACGTTTGACTAATTTAATACACCAATAAGTGAATGTATCCCAATACTTTTGGTCCCCTAACATGTGGGGACTATGTACAAAAAGTGCTGTAATTTCTAAACAGTTCACCTAATGTGGATGAATACCTTCAAATTAAAGCTGACAGTCTACACTTCAACCTCATAGTCATTGTGTCATTTCAAATCCAAAAGTGTTAAAGTACAGAGTCAAATAAACAACACAATTGTCACTGTCCCAAGACTTTTGGAGCTCGCTGTATATTGTCCAAGAATATTACTTTGAATACCATTACGTTATCTTTGAAAATGACATCAACTTCCCATATCATTTCTCCGTCAGAGTACACAGAAGCAGGTTGGGTTTTAACGTCCTGAAGCGAAAGAAGAAAAAGAGGACGGCCTGTTTAGATTTGGATGTTACAGTACGTGGCTGCAATGAATCCGATCTTCTCACAGTTGGGAAATATCTTGAAATGTGCTATCTGTCTGACGTACTGAGGTCTCTGTTCGTTGCTGAGTGAGTAGTCGTGCAGTATGGAGATGAGCAATCAGTGATGAATAGGCCACTGAGTGCATTGGGTGCTAATCTGGACGTGATCGACGAGGTGTCGGGGTGAATTTAATCCCTGGAGACGATCACAGACACACTCTGATTAACACTAAATCTCAGTGTCTCTACTCTCTATCTCGCCACTCTCCAACACAGATTGTGTGTGTGTGTGTGTGTGTGTGTGTGTGTGTGTGTGTGTGTGTGTGTGCGCGTGCGTCGTCTGCCAGGCGGGTCTTCTCTGTAAATCCTCAGTACTCTGCTTCAGTCTTCGAACACTGTGGTAGAAGAGTGAACCCCATGTCAAGCACTGACATCTCCTTGCTGCTGCTTCTCATATGATTACACACTGCTGTTATAGTTTCACTTAGCAATTTCTTGTTGTCTTTAAACGGTTTGGAGAAATGTAATATGCGAATTCACGGCCAACGGAGAAACATGCTCTGCTCAGTCTCCCACAGTTGACTTCTCCTCTATGATGTGTTATTAAGCACTGTGGTAGGTTGCCCATTTGGTGGGAGCTGTTACCCTATATCAGCCTGTGATATTTAAAAACTTGGCTCCGATCGATAGCGGTGTCTCTCGTTTGCAGCTATTGTGTTCGCCCAAGGACATTTTCTTGTAAACGGGATCGCTACGGAGTTTACATTAAGAGACGCTTATTGTGGAATGGACTGGCTGTTACTGGCTCCTTTGTCCTCCGCCGGCAACTCGATCCGGGCCCATAGTCAATGTGGTTTGGGGCTTTCATCGGCTGTCTCAGCACAGCGTCAATACAGTTCTTAGAAGGGCCAGTTCTGACCAGAATTAATGCAATATTCACGTTCAAAACCAATCACGATTCAAAGTTGCAGAGGGGATCCAAAGAGTGCATGAATGACAAATTGCTGAATGAGACGGATTTCCTACAAATTAGAAAATATCTTTGTTACATATCTGTTACTATTGTTTGGCTTATATTGTGTGATGGACTTTTCAACTGCTGACTTTTCCCCTCTGGTTTAGTCTGTTGCCTCAAGTGTACCTTTGTCCTCAGCTCTGAGGCCATCCACAGTTCTGTCTTACCACCGTGACAGGAACATGTTGTTGTTAGGCCCAGTGAACTCAGCTGCACTACCACATGTTAGTTACAGTAGTTACAGTGGAATATACTATCAAAGGCAGTTTTCATTCATACTGACTGTGCCTGTATTCCACACTCTCTCTAACTCAAACATTGTTCTAGGTTTTTTTTCTTCTTCATTGCCACTGTGCTTCTCCCTGCTTTTTGGGGTCTAAACCAAGTTACTCTAAGGCACTTTGTGACCTGCTGATGTAAAAAGATTTTATAAGAAATTTGATCGACTGATTGATTGATTGATTGATTGATTGATTGCTTGATTGGATTGCTTTACATGTCGTTGAAACTAATCACACTTCCTGGTTGTGCCTTCTGTCTCTCGTCTCTCTCCTGCAGCTAGCTATGGAGTGTACCCCATCTGCAAGGGCTGCTCGGTGTGCTCCAAGGACAATGGCTGCGTGAACTGCCAGCCCAAGCTCTTCCTGTTCCTGCGGAGGGAGAGGATGAGACAGTACGGCGAGTGTCTCCACGCATGTCCGATGGGATACTTTGGCATTCGAGCTCCTGAGATCAACACGTGCTCCCGTAAGGCCTCCCTCCTTCATCCCTCCATCCCCTGCTCTCTCTTTTCTATGTCCTCTCTCGTGACATGATTTATTGTCTCGTTACGTGCTCCTTTATCCAGGGAAGAGGGAGACACACATGCATCACATTTTGAACGGCTGAACCATTAGCACAGGTGGATGTTAGTGCCGAGACAAGACTTTATTAAGAAGGGCCTTTCCTCCAGTGGCGACCAGTATAGGCCTGGACGTGGGATCTGAGGCTGTAGATGTCTGATAAATCCTGCTTCTCAACCAACAGTCCCGCTTGGTGAACATTTGGAGGCTTGTTAGAGCGTGTTGTGGATGGGCTTCAGAACGAAGGCTAGGAAGGATATTCAGACGTACTTAAATGGGCTGTTATTCAAGTTCTAGGCATACCTTGTTGCTTTGTTCTATGGAAGATTAGTAACGCTTACCAATAGTTTGTAGACTTTGCACAAACAGAACGCCGCCGTGTGTAGATTAAAGCGAGTGGAATAGGCACTCAGAGGGCTGGATGATCTCATTCTGAGGAAGAACAATCCTGATGATGATGATGTAAGGAAAAAACATAAATCATATTAGATACTTCCATTCATCGATGTCAATAGTATACATTTATATAATTTTGTGTGGGCTTTATGTGCTCATGTGTTCAATGTGTTTTCTGTGTGTAGTCAGCTGTATTCGATATCAGAATTGTTTTGGTCCCATGACCACCTAAAACAGACAACAACTTTAGACACAGATATTTTTATATTTGCTATATTAAAAACTGAAAGGGGAAAAATTAAAACCCAACACTTTCTCCCAGCAAAAAAAATATATAAATAATAATAATATTACAAAATCCAATGAATTAAATGTATCCCTCTCCTCTCCTATTGGACCAGGCTGCGCCCCCATCTCCTAACCTTATTTTAACATGGAGTCTGGCTTGAGAGAGGCAGGCTTTATAGGTTTAGAGAGAGCCCGTGGTGTTGGCCGAGTGTTTCATGTGAAAACTGAGAAAGAACTTAAACCCATTGGGTTCTGTTAGCCAAACTCCTGACAGACATGCTGAAATGAGGCCCTAGAGGAGCGTGTCAAGGACCTCTAGGCCTAATAATCCAGACGCGCAGCAGACACCGGAGGAGAAACCATTTTGCTGCTCGCTCTCTCCAAACCTCCATGCAAATATGCCCGCTGGTTTTGTCAGTCAGAAAAATTGACTGAAATGCCTGGCTTGTCGTAAACTGCTGGTATCAATTGGATTTTCCCCTCGCTGAGACACCCACTCCCCCTGCACACACATGCTCATCTCTCCATTCCCCACAATAAAAGAGGAGAAGGAAGGGCCTGCAGTCATTTCACCCTATCTTCACAAGTCAGGGAGAATCCGAGGAGAAAGACATTTTGTTCTTCAGCGGATAGTAATTCTTCCCCATCCCTCACCACACCGTCTCTCTGTCCTGCGTGAAGTTAGATTTTTAAGCGTTACCGACGTGCGGCATCAACGTGTGGCAAGTTAATCTGAGTCCTTTTCAGAACAAAATGATCCCAGAACAAAAATCTTACCATTGTCAAGTAGCATTAAATCTCGGCGGTCAGGCCTACTTTGATGTGATCGCAATTGGAGCCGTAACTTTGTAATCCCACTTCGCATTTGACCTTTCTCCTTAAGTTGCACTCTTTATGTAATTTCCACTAAACAGTTTGGGTCTGTCGGCCATAACGGGCCGTTCTATCAGGTCGGCTCTACGAAGCTAATTGTCGGGTCACTGGGAACGATTTGTGGGCTAACAAGGCAGCTGGATTCTCCTTCTTAGCTCAAAGACACCGGGGTTCCTCCCCACCACCAGTGCCCCAGAGCCAGTGCCTGCCCCTGTTCTCTAAGAGGCCCGGGAACGTGGCATTACATCTCTGTTATCATGGTCTTTCAAAACAGCCTCTGAAATCACTTTAAGGAGCAGCTGCTTATTATTACACCAGAGTTTGTCTGTGTGATCTTATCTCATTCGAGAATGTTTTGTGGACTGCCTGGGTAAAGGAAAAGCAAAGCCACACGGGAGAGAGAAAGGTTTACACACTCACTCCCAGGCCCAGCCGTGATGAGGCTGGAACCCCGTGGCTAAGTTCCTCACTCTCTTTCAGCCGCCACTTGACAGCTTGGCATTAGGAGAAGAACTTTCCGGAGACACCTGAAACCCCACCTCTTTAAGGAATACCTAGGATAGGATAAAGTAATCCTTCTCACCCCCCTTAAAAGATTTAGATGCACTATTGTAAAGTGGCTGCTCCACTGGATGTCATAAGGTGAACACACCGATTTGTAAGTCGCTCTGGATAAGAGCGTCTGCTAAATGACTTAAATGTAAATGTAAATGTAACTTTAACCTGTGTGCCAATGTGCAGTAAGACTAGGTGACTGAAGCTAACCAGGCAACTGAACCAGCCAGTGGCTGCATTTAAAAGAGAGAGGGGGGAAGTTAAAGCTTGGGAAATGTGAGGGGAGGAAGATGCCTGATTCCGTGTAGTTTTTTCTCAAATTCCGTTTTCTCCGTTTAGTTTTTCATGGTTTCAGTTTTTAGGTTTTTGCTCTCAAAATCACACTTTTTTTAATAGAAAACACACAAAACTGGATGTTCCAAGTCCATAACAATATTTTACGACACCAGGAGAACACTTTTGAGGTCTGGGAAAAATCTAAGAATTATTGAACTTTTGGTGTAGTTACCCTTTATTACAAGTGAGCACCATCCAGAGACCGTTGTTTGGTTAGCTGTGTTTCTGTAGCGCTCATGTGATTGCAGAGTTTGCAAATCAAATGGCTACTGAATTGAAGCAAATCATCATGATATCATTCTGCCAGGTGAGCATAGGCTACTTTATAGTTAACATTTTTTTTAGACGGTTTTGGTGAAAGCCTTTCCATCTACCAGCAGACAGTTATCATTAACGCTAACGGCTACCCAAAGCACACTGTATACACCACACAGACAAGGGCATTCCTGTGCCGTTTCAGAAAGTGCCAGGAAAATACAAATCACTGATGCATTTTGTTCATGGATTTTCTACAAGTCCAATAAATGTCGTTAATTTCCTACTAAATTCAATAAATGTTTGAATATTGCGGAATTACGCTTTAATGTCTGGCTTACGTGATTCCGTCCACATTTAACACATCTCTCTCTCATGCACACAAACACACACCTTTCAGCAGCTAATGGTGAAGAGTTGATATGATCCATAACTCCATAACAGCTGCAGTCATGGAGGCACTTATCAGCTCGGCAGACTAATACGGCTCTCTGCTCTTCTGTCTCTATGTCAACCTCTACCAGGCAGATTTGTACGGGTAGATATTCACATATGGTTTATATACAGCCCAGTCCTGATAAGTGCACATATATACTGTAAGGGATGTGTAAGTTAGCAAACTGTGTGTACGTTTGTGGCAGTTGCACTAGTGCTAATGCAAACTAATCTGTCTACTTGCCTGGGACATCTATCTGCATGCTTTAGGTGTAACGCAGGCGCTTACATCATTATTTAATTCCCAAGCTATGGCATAGACTGTATCAGACATCAACAGTATTTTCATATGGGTTGGGGTGAATGGTGGATAACAGTGTGCTGAGTTTAACGGGAGGGAAAGTGTTGACAGGGACAGCATGTGAGTAATACTCCGAGCAAAACATCATCCCAAGGGCTGTGTTATGGTTTTAAACACTGCTGAGGTGGTTGGAGGGGGGGTGGAGGGTATCCTGGTGGACAAGGCTTGAAGTCTGGCATAGACTGTCCCTATGTGCACCCCCTTCAACAAACACACAGAACACACACAGCCACAGCCGGCCCTTAGCCGCACGCACGCGTGCACACACACTCGCACACACACGCAAACACAGCTCTCCCTCAGCCACAGCTCTCCCACAGTCACAGCATGCTGTAATGCTCACAGAAACCCCAGCAACGAGCATTCCCCTGCCAGGATGAAAACCCTGTCAAGCTGAGGTCATAGATATGGCCAATATTCTGGAAGTGTGGTTCAAATATCACAGCTCATCCAGTGCCAGTATATATGCCACTCGAGACTCCCCTTGTCCGAGGTGATTTTTAAAACACAATTTCTGATTTTATTTTATTGCCTCTCTCGTACTAAAAATTGGTTACGGAATATCATTGTTGCTTTTTGTTTCTGGTTTGTACCCTTTTATGTATTTATTTCAATGCCCGAGTTTTGGATGATTGGTTACACCTTTGTAAGATTGTTCATTTTTAAAGTGCATCACGGGAGTTTGGTGGATTCTGAGGTGGACAGTAGCCACACGCCAGTTCTCCGGGCCAATTGAGTACCGAAGTATGGGGCTCTGTAAAGGAACTAACTCGCAATACCATGAGCTACATTGGCAGCACAGACAGAAACAGGCTACTCTGCATCTCCGTCTTCCTATGTGTATTTCCATTGCACATTTTAACCAGAAAAAGACCATTTGCTTTTGGCCTTTGCACCTTACCAAGGGACAGTTAATCGTCACAGCTTTTACAAACCACAGTTTAGACACACTGCGAGACAACACAATGGACACAACCAACTCACAGGCCTGTCGTGTCTCTTCTCCACCGGCCCATTCTGACTGACAGGAACACCGGCACTGTCTCCCCCAGCAGCCCCATGCCAGGGTGTTGAAGAGCATCCACGTGGAAAGAAAAGCGAATGTCAGAGGGGAGAACATGCAGCCTTGTCCTGTGCCACGAACACCTGCCATCCATCAATCCACATGACATGGCTGGGTGGCAGCTAGCAAGCCAAGGGTTAAATGTCAGCCAAACCTTCTGATTTAGAGAGTAGGTCAAAGCGCTATTAGGTGAGTACTAGGCTAGCTGCTTCGCTCAGACCCGCTTGGAGAGGAAGGCTGGAAAAATGGGGTTTGTTTTCCCCTGCTTCACTGCCAGAGCTTCTTTCTGTCTGATCATGGACATGGGCACTGCCGCTGCCTGCCTGTTCAACAGCAGGCCTGGTTAGCATCCTGGAAGACTCTTCAATAGACTGATGATTGGCTTGACAACCTAACTCCCATAGCTTACAAGAAAGGCCCTCTCTGGGCTCACAACATATTCTCCAACTTTTGAAAAATGATTTAGAGTTTTTTTTTTTTTTACATGAATACTCATATAAATAAATCAAGTGATGGCATATGTCCCATGTCAACCCAATCTCACACAGAACACCTCTGAAATGAACAGTTGCTTTGAGTGTCCCTGATCAAATTAGCAGATTTTCGATCCAGACCACAGCAGAGAGAGAGGGGAGAGTCGCTGCCAGCTATATTCACAGGATTAGATCACGCTTTTAAAGCGCCGTGATTCAACTCCAAATGCAGTTGACATGAATACCACAAACTGAAAAAACAAAAAAATGGAAGCAGTCACATTCATACAAGTGCAACCATGACTTTCCTTTAAAAGATGTTGACTCCTCAGCTCAGCCACTGTCTATACTCAGTGGCTTTGAATTCCTACCTTAGCAGAAACATCTAGTTTTTTTTAAACATCTTGTATTAAAGGTCCAGTGCAGTCAAAAACTAGATTTACTGTGTTTTTCAGTATATTTCCACGTTATGTTGTTGGCAAAATAATGTGAAATTGTGAAAATTATAATAATGCCCTTTTAGTGTAAAAGCTGTTTGAAAAGACAACCTGAAATTTCTGCCTGTTTTGGTGGGTTGGCGTTTTGGGCTAATAGAACAATAAGAAAGAGAGTTCCAAACCTCTCTGCCAATAACAACTAGTTTTCAGTTTTCCCCTCCCCTCTCCCAGACAGTCCTAACAAAGTTCTTGCTTGAGAAATTTCACTGTACTAAGAAGCTTTATTTGTCTTTTTGACCATTTGAATGAAAAACAATCACAGTATGGTACTTAATTGTTACCCAGAAATGATTTGATTTTGAGTTAAAAACTGAGAAACATGGCTAAGAGGAGATAATGTGTTTTAAGCCTCAAGAAGACATTGATCCTTCCTTTCATCAGATTCCTGCCAGATCTGATGACCTCATTATTTCTTATTAGTCTCCCAGAGGCACCTAGACGAGACATTGGAGGTGGCACAGAGGTTAATCCCAAAGAGGGCTATAACCTGCTATAACCTGCTCCTATATATATATGCCAACTATGGCTCTGTCTGAACTTAGCCTCTCTGTTCCCTATCTATCTTGACAGAGGGATGTCTGTCTTTTGTGGCGTCTCCCCCCACCTCTTCTTCCGAGGACCTTTGACCTCGATCACTGACTAAGAGGAAGGTCTTCATCTTGGGAGTCTCTCCCTTGTCAGAGCTATATGCATATGTCGTATATCTGTAAAGGAATGACGTATCTTGTATCTTATCAGATAAGGAGTATGACAGGAATCGCTACCACCAGTGTTGGCTAATAAATGTGACTATAAGCTTGATTTTGACATCTAACCTCAGTAAAAAAAGAAATGTCCTCTCACTGTCAACAACGTTTATTTTCGGCAAACTTAACATGTGTAAATATTTTCATGAACATAACAATATTCATCAACTGAGACATAAACTGAACAAGTTTCACAGACATGTGACTAAGAGAAATAATGTGTCCCTGAACAAAGGGGGGGGGGGGGGGGGGGGTTCAAAATCAAAAGTAACAGTATCTGGTGTGGCCACCAGCTTTATTAAGTACTGCAGTGTATCTCCTCCTCATGGACTGCACCATATTTGCCAGTTCTTACTGTGAGATGTTACCCCACTCTTCCACGAAGGCACCTGCAAGTTCCCGGACATTGCTAGGGGGAATGGCCCTAGCCCTCACCCTCCGATCCAACAGGTCCCAGACTTGCTCAATGGGATTGAGATTCAGGCTCTTCGCTGGCCATGGCAGAACACTGACATTCCTGTCTTGCAGGAAATCACGCACGGAACGAGCAGTATGGCTGGTGGCATTGTCATGCTGGAGGGTCATGTCAGGATGAGCCTGCAGAAAGGGTCCCACATGAGGGAGCAGGATGTCTTCCCTGTAACGCACAGCGTTGAGATTGCCTGCAATGACAACAAGCTCCGCCTCCAAATCGATCCCGCTCTCGAGTACAGGCCTTGGTGTAACACTCATTCCTTCTACGATAAAATTATCTTTGAAAGACGGGGTCCTGAAAAAGGGACATTTCTTTTTTTTGCTTTATATTGTAAGATGAACTTTAACGTTGTGGCACTCGTTAGTCGTGTGTGTTTCCGTGTACCAGCGTCTCCACTGCTGTTTTGTCAATAACAGCAGGTTTCGCAACAAGCCGGTGCTTGAGAGTGTAGTAGCGCCAGATGTTATTTTTTTTATTTTATTTCTTCAGAGCGAAAGAAAGAAAGAGACTCAGGTGATGACAAGCCTGGGAAGGCTTGTGTTTGAGGGGTAAAGCGCTACTTTCCAATTTACTCCTTTGATTTATTGGCTGTTGGGTCCCTGTCTTGGGCCTGACGTGTATTGACACCGAGCCCCACCGATATCTCATTTCAGCGGGAACAAAGAGAGGAGAGAGGGATGAGAGCTTAAAAAGTAGGGAAGAGGGAGGAGAGCGGGCGAGCGCATCCTGCCTTTGTGTGGGCCTCTGCCTTACCTCCCCTGTTTCACTCATTCCATGCCAACATCTCTACAGCACTGCGTAACTCTAGTGGCCCGGTGTGTTTATCAAACAAGAGATAAGCAAGTGGGTGTGTGATATGTTGGCCCAGGGATGAGATAATGAGAAGGCAGAAATGTCTATATAGTAAATGTTGGCTGCCTTCCATGTGTAGTTTGTTTTGTTCTATCTAGGTCGTCTTCAATTGGCACCAAACGGAATAAAACTTGTTGTACTTGTCCAGTGTAGGGCAATTCCACTGTAACATAGTTATGCTGAGACTCAGATTTTTCACTTTAAAATGTACAGTATATCCAACAAAAACCAATGATTGCAAAATTAAACACACAGAATGACTGTTTGTGGCATCGTTCTGTTACCAAACTTTGCATCAGCACTGTTCTTCATGTGTTTTTGTAAAATGTTCAGTGGAAATTGTTATAAGTAGTCCTTGTGCATAGAGTTGAATTGTCTGTTGAACTTTGCAGCTATTGTTTTTTGTTGGACATACATTTTAAAGCACAACTCCGCTGCCGAGTCGCAGCATCACTCTGTTACTGCGGAATTGCCCTACAGTGTGCCCTAATGAACACAACACAGGAGTGCAGTGAGGTCTTACAGGCTGCCTCAGACCACCTCTTGAATCTGAGAGTGTCTGTTGTATGCCTCCATTTACCACATCCGCACATCCGTTCCAGTAGCACTGAATTTACACTGTTCCTACCCCAACATCCCGTTTCTGCAAATCACAGCTGGTTGTCACATATGGTTGTCACCTCCGGAGAGTTTCTCTCTTTTCCTTTGGATAAAAGCGTATATTAAATGACATTATATTGCCCTAGGCTGCACTGTGCTTTTACCATTAGATAATTAAGGTTGTAGCTGAATTTTATTCATGTTCCCTAAGGTAAAACCTTTTTTTTTACAGCTTTTTTGTTACTTATACATACATTTGACATATTACATGTTACATACTACATGCATGGTACTTTTATATACAGCTTTCACGTGACAAATATATTATGTATACATGCAGTACAAACATATATACATGGATACATATATATATATATAAAATAATCTCTCCATTGAACCTCATTGGATATAAGCCTAGAATAGGCCTATACATATCACGTCAGGAACATCATTCATTAAACTTTGATGAGGGTGATAATCAAGCATTATGCCAATGACCAGCCAGAGAGCGAATAGATACTGTATCTAGGTAAAGAATCAAGAACAGTGTGGATGCTGGTATTCAAACATCTTGTCATCCTGTCATCTTTTCAGAAGGTAGGCGACAGGGGTGACAGCGAGATGGGTGTGTCCCCAACCAACTCTGATTTGAGTGTGGTTAGTGTATGTGACATGTTTGTATGTATGTGTGTGTGTGTGTGTGTGTGTGTCTGTTTTGTTTGTGTGTGTGTGTATATGTGTGTATAATTGTGTGTGTGTGTATATATATATATATGTATATATATATATATGTGTGTGTTTGTGTGTATAATTATTTTTGTTTCCATTATGTGTGTGTGTGTATATATATGTGTGTACTTATGTGTGTGTGTGTTTGCAGCGGGTTTGTTTAGACTGGTCAGGATTGGAAAAGCGTGAGAGACAGAGTGAGTGGGTAGAGGCCATACTTAGGGGTTCAAAGTGAAAAGGGGAGGGACCTCCGTTGTGGCGGAGGAATGCAGAGCGAGCAGAGGAGGCCTGATGGTTAGCTGGAGATGGTGTAATTAAGGGGCGTGATTGTGAGAACCTTCTCCGGGCCCTCAAACGGGTCCTAGATAAAAGAGTCTTGGGCCTTGTACTCTGTATCTGTTACATGTGGATAATTACTTCAACACACACTCACATGCACACATGGTGACTCTCCGGGAGACACTGGACCAGATGCCACCACCATACCTGCAAAAGCCTAGTAGAGCGAGTGATAGAGATGACTGCTGCTAGTTGGCTAGCCTATAGGCCAGTGGAGGCTGGTGGGAGGAGCTATAGGAGGATGGGCTCATTGTAATGGCTGAAATGGAATTGATGGATCAGAGTCAAACATGTGATTTCTATATGTTTGATATGCTTGATACGTTCCATTAATTCCATTCCAGCCATTACAATTAGCCCATCCTCCTATAAGTCCTCCCACCTCCTCTAATATAGATTGGTTGGCTAACCCCAATCAGGCCACTTAGGGATTCTGAGGAGTGTCATAAATTAGACAGCTCGGGTGAGGGCTTCCTTTTAATCATGCAGCCCAGTGCGTCGACCCGTCGGTGCAGCTCATGTAATTTGGGCCCCTGCCTGAAAGTGCTAATTGCAGAGTAAAAGGCTTGATGACACATCGCCCTCGCCGCACAGTGCTGCGTTTCAGCCCGGCAGGGTGGGGCGTGGGACGATAAGTGTGGCGTTGTGTTTCTCACCAAAGACATCAGTGTTGGTTAGTTAGTTTGGCAGGGGCTCGCAATGTTTTTGTTCCCCAACCCAAACTAACACAAAACCGAGGATTCTATCACAGCTGTATGCCAGCTTCCTAATCACAAAAAGTGCCACCTTACCCCCATCAATGATGCAATATCTGATAACACTAAGCTAAGAATAAACCATATCAAACATAAGTTGAAGGCATGGGTAACACTAACTTGCTTAAAAAATATATTTAAAACCAAAACAAAATATAATCCCTCAAACCCATGTGGCTAGAACATGACAACCAGGCCCAGACCTCTGTGTTGTCTCCAGACTGTTGGATGTCAGGCTTGTGATCTGTTTTCCTGCCTGTGTTGAAAGGGGTCACAGTGAGGTAACATTTCGCTAACTTTGCTGTTGTTATTTCACAGTTCACACCCTTCCCCCGCTCACACTGAAAACCGAGTCTGCTGAAATACAGCACAGCCCTGGAGAGATATGATTCTATAATTCACAGGACATCAACACAGAGGCTTTATTTTGGAGGGGGGCGGTTATCCTTTCAAAAACTCGATCTCCTTCCCCAAACCCCCTTACTCTTCTATCAACTCCAGGTGGTATGAGTGTATACTATACTGTACTGTACCTCTGCCTAGCCCAGGCCTTGCCGAGACCTCTCCTCTCTTCACTTCCCCTCCTCTCCCAGCATCGCCTCTCATCTCGTCTCCTCTTCCCTCCCCACAGGGTGCAGGATAGATAACTGTGAGTCCTGCTTCAGTAAAGACTTCTGCACGAAGTGCAAGGCAGGGTTTTACCTGCACAAAGGGCGCTGCTCCGAGAAGTGCCCCGAGGGCTTTGCGCCCCTGGAGGACACCAAGGAGTGTGGAGGTAAAAGGGAAAAAGCAAAGACATATGTGCATCTTAAATAGCTCCCTATTCCCTATGTAGTGCATTACTGGGCTCTGGTCCAAAGTAGTGCATTATATAGGGAATAGGGTGCCTTTTTGGAGTAATTCATACTGTGTTTGAAATGTGGAAAGTCAACCATGTGGATCACATTGAGGCAGGATCTCCTAGAACTGATTTGACTTTACCCAACAGTCTTTAACCTTCTAACCTCTTGTATATGTTTTTAAATGAGACAGTAGAAGGATGGAAAGGACCACACACCAGGAGGTTATGGCCATCCTAGTCTTTTCACTATGTACTGTAGTCAACCTTGATTTGGACCCTCCATCGAGTATCCCCGGTGTTACCCTTTAATGACTCCTGTCTCTCTCCACGCAGAGGGCTGCGAGGTGGGCCAGTGGAGCGAGTGGGGGTCTTGCACCAGGAGAAACAAAACCTGCGGCTTCAAGTGGGGTCTGGAGACGCGGACGCGGCACATCGTGAAGAAGCCTCCCAAGGACACGATACCCTGCCCCACCATCGCTGAGTCCAAGAGATGCAAAATGGCCATTAGGCACTGCAGGAGAGGTAAGACGTAACACCGTATTAGCAGACAGCTGTTTGGGTGGGTAGATGGATAATGTGTGCGTGTGTGCGCGTGTGTGTGTGTTTGTGTCATCCATCTCTATCTTTATGGTGTTTTTGGTCTGTTGTGTGTTTGTCATGTGCAAATCTAGCCTCTCCTCAAGGATTACAGTGCTTTAGAGCAGGGGTGTCAAACTCATTCCATGGAGGGCCTAGTGTCTGCAGGTTTTTTTTAAATGTTTTTTTTTTTTAATTAAGGCCTAGACAACTAGGTATGGGGAGTTCCTTACTAATTAGTGACCTTAATTCATCAATCAAGTACAAGGGAGGAGCGAAAACCTGCAGACACTCGACCGTCCGTGGAAGGAGTTTGACACCTGTGCTTTAGAGACTTGTATCTAGGGTATGGGGCCAGAACCCCCTCTTGGGAGAAACCATTTCCCCTTTCTGGTCTCAGAGACCCACCAGGTATGTCTGCTGCTCTAGCCCACATTAACTCTGCGTGTCCCTCAAACACAAACCCACCACTTTCTGCCTTTTTTTTAACCTTTTGGTTTTTAGGTGCACAGTGGCATTTTCATGCATGAAATATCAGTGTTTTTCCATGGCTGCCCCATTCAAGCCAGCTCTCACCAGGATTTTCTGGGTATATTTTTCTCTCTCTCTCCCTCTCATCAGTGGAATTCTTCAGAGTATGAACTGCAGGTTTCCTCAATGGCACTCTCTGTTTCCTCCCGTCCATTTGAAAGTTATTTGCGGTACGCACAGCATGTACGTCGACCATTAAATGAGAAGTCAGATCTGGAAATATTTTTTGTGTAAATACAGCTCTGAAAATATTTTTCCTGAAACTATTCAGTTCTTCACATATGATTCAAACACACCATTTAGAGTGATGGCCTCATTCAAGTGTGCTTATTGACAAGGTGATGACAGAAAAGCTGTCCCTAACTCAAATATGTCCCTAACTCAGTCAATGGGATTTTGGTTTAGGATATATACACTTCCTTAGGCAAAACAAGGAGATATAGGAGTTACAGTGACAGAATGGCAGATTTGGTTCAAGCCTTCCTGAAAAATTATGAAAAAGAACATTGTTCAACAAAAGCAGGAAAATATCCTCCTTTCTCTCCAGGATTTTCCTCCATTTTTGGTATTGCATGTTAAATCAGAGTACCGTTTAGTGAGAGAGTAAATCAACTTGAAATAAACCATGAGTGTCTCTCCCATTGCAGCAATATTGAGACAGGCAGTGCTTTCTGGCTTGGAAACTGTCCCACTGGGAAGTTTCTTGACTCTAGCTGGGAATAGACGTTGAATTAACGTCAGTGAAAATGACGTGGAAACATTGAAATAATGTGGAAACAAAATTGATTCAAATACTGTGTGCCCAGTAGGGTGATTATGTGTTCCTGTTGTGTTTTTTCTTTAGGAATTTCCCCCTCCTAATTTAGCACTGCTTGCTTGACCTTTTCCAAAGTATTTTATGGTCTTCTTGAATTAAAACCTGGCATTGTTGATCCTGTGTTACTGGCATCAATTATCTAGTCTGAGGTGATGGGGAGTTTTGTGAAAAGTCTCAATTGAATGCATAGCAAAGCTATTTTTCTGCTTGCCTGTATAAACCAAGTGTGGGGGCCTCTAACGTCGACCTCCCTTATCACTCCTGTCTTATGTTTGATACGGTCATCTATTAGTGTCTTCACCCCATTCAATGTCCACGGGAATGGTCAATGGCCTAAATTTAGCTGTGTAGGTAAAGTTGTCTGTTGTCGTCTGTGTGTGATCTTATTTGGTTACAAGAATGGCAGAGGTGGCTTGTGTCATAAAGTTTAGTTTTAGTCCTAAACGGCACTGTTAACTCCCCGACCCTCAAGCCGCTTAACCCCAAATGGTAGTGAAAAATCCTATCCCCCAAAACTAAGCTTGTGAAACGAAAGACTTGTCCATGTTAAGCTGTTTAAATAAATACTATGTAAAATGGAAGCCATTTAAGTCGGGGGTATAAGGGAATGCCAAGAAAGCAAAGAAGAAGAAATACTCAGGGTTCCACACAGCAGAGAGATTCGTTTCAGGCAGGCAGCATGGACCCAGTCCCAGTTCCAGACCAACTGACATTGTAAAATAATCACTTCCCATAAGTGATAATAAAGAGTAATCCAATGGGAGGAATGTCTGTATTTCCCTTTGGTGTGCAGGTGACCAGGAAGTGGTCCAAGCCGGTGGATGAAGATCAAGAGGTTCATGGAAAGGCCTCATTACGCCCGGGTTCATTATTAAATACCTCCCAGTTAACCTCTTAAATTACAACAGATTCCCGGGACTTTGGGCAGTAAGGCCCTCCAATGCTATCTAATAAACCATGGCTTTGCGCCGCAATATAACAAATGACGTCTTAAGACGTAAATAGGATTATTCCCAGGCTATAACCACAAAGTATGTTTTTTCTTCTAAATATACATGTACAACAAGAAAATAAGTCCCCAACAAGAAAATAAGTCAAAGTGTAAACTAGAGTAGAATCTCGATTGACACGAAAGAAAGAAAGAAAGGATGGTTTAAAAAAACAACATTTAGACTGCATGTCATTTCTTCCCATTGAACACCAGTATTTTGGATAAGTATTGGATTAGATTGCTAAGGATTAAAATGAGACAGGAAATATATATACTGCCGTTCAAAAGTTTGGGGTCACTTAGAAATGTCCTTGTTTTGGAAAGAAAAACAACATTTTTATTTCCATTAAAATAACATCAAATTGATCAGAAATACAATGTAGACATTGTTAATGTTGTAAATGACTATTGTAGCTGGAAACGGCAAATTGTTTAGGGAATATCTACATAGGCGTACAGAGGCCCATTATCAGCAACCATCACTCATGTGTTCCAATGGCACATTGTGTTAGCTAATACATGTTTAGCATTTTAAAAGGCTAATTGATCATCAGAAAACCCTTTTACAATTGTTAGCACAGCTGAAAACTGTTGTGAGTAGTGCACGGAGTTGTACGAGATCTTCAGTTTCTTGGCAATTTCTCGCATGGAATAGCCTTCATTTCTCAGAACAAGAATAGACTGACGAGTTTCAGAAGAAAGTTCTTTGTTTCTGGACATTCCCTGTAATCGAACCCACAAATGCTGGTGCTCCAGATACTCAGCTAGTCTAAGGGCGGCCAGTTTTATAGCTAACACAACGTGCAATTGGAACACAGGCGTGATGGTAGCTGATAATGGGCCTCTGTACACCAATGTAGATATTCTATTTAAAAAATCTGCAGTTTCCAGCTACAATAGTCATTTACAACATTAACAATGTCTACACTGTATTTCTGATCAATTTGATGTTATTTTATTGGACAAAAAATGTGCTTTCCTTTCAAAAACAAGGACATTTCTAAGTGACTACCAAACTTTTGAATGGTAGTGTATATGTATATACACTGCTCAAAAAAATAAAGGGAACACTTAAACAACACAATGTAACTCCAAGTCAATCACACTTCTATGAAATCAAACTGTCCACTTAGGAAGCAACACTGATTGACAATACATTTCACATGCTGTTGTGCAAATGGAATAGACAACAGGTGGAAATTATAGGCAATTAGCAAGACACCCCCAATAAAGGAGTGGTTCTGCAGGTGGTGACCACAGACCACTTCTCAGTTCCTATGCTTCCAGGCTGATGTTTTGGTCACTTTTGAATGCTGGCGCTGTGGTGCTTTCACTCTAGTGGTAGCATGAGACGGAGTCTACAACCCACACAAGTGGCTCAGGTAGTGCAGCTCATCCAGGATGACACATCAATGCGAGCTGTGGAAAGAAGGTTTGCTGTTTCTGTCAGCGTAGTGTCCAGAGCATGGAGGCGCTACCAGGAGACAGGCCAGTACATCAGGAGACGTGGAGGAGGCCGTAGGAGGGCAACAACCCAACAGCAGGACCGCTACCTCCGCCTTTCTGCAAGGAGGAGCAGGAGGGACCCTGCAAAATGACTTCCAGCAGGCCACAAATGTGCATGTTTCTGCTCAAACGGTCAGAAACAGACTCCCTGAGGGTGGTATGAGGGCCCGACGTCCACAGGTGGGGGTTGTGCTTACTACAGCCCAACACCGTGCAGGACGTTTGGCATTTGCCAGAGAACATCAAGATTGGCAAATTCGCCACTGGCACCGATGAAATCACAGATGAAAGCAGGTTCACACTGAGCACATGTGACAGACGTGACAGTCTGGAGACGCCGTGGAGAATGTTCTGCTGCCTGCAACATCCTCCAGCATGACCGGTTTGGCGGTGGGTCAGTCATGGTGTGGGGTGGCATGTGCTTGCCAGAGGTAGCCTGACTGCCATTAGGTACCGAGATGAGATCCTCAGACCCCTTGTGAGACCATATGCTGGTGCGGTTGGCCCTGGGTTCCTCCTAATGCAAGACAATGCTAGACCTCATGTGGCTGGAGTGTGTCAGCAGTTCCTGCAAGAGGAAGGAATTGATGCTATGGACTGTTCCCCAGACCTGAATCCAATTGAGCACATCTGGGACATCATGTCTCGCTCCATCCACCACAGACTGTCCAGGAGTTGGCGGATGCTTTAGTCCAGGTCTGGGAGGAGATCCCTCAGGAGACCATCCGCCACCTCATCAGGAGCATGCCCAGGCATTGTAGGGAGATCTTACAGGCATGTGGAGGTCACACACACTACTGTGCCTCATTTTGACTTGTTTTAAGGACATTACATCAAAGTTGGATCAGCCTGTAGTGTGGTTTTCCACTTTAATTTTGAGTGTGACTCCAAATCCAGACCTCCATGGGTTGATAAATTTGATTTCCATTGATCATTTTTGTGTGATTTTGTTGCCAGCACATTCAACTATGTAAAGAAAAAATTATTTAATAAGAATATTTAATTCATTCAGATCTAGGATGTGTTATTTTAGTGTTCCCTTTATTTTTTTGAGCAGTGTATATTTTACATTATTTATGTTAATGTTTATCTGATCGCCTCCGGTTTGCATTTCTATGTGCTTAAATAACACTGGAAGTCATTTACAGATTCATTTCCCCCAGCTTAACCCTGACGCACATTGCCCAGAGTCAAGGATCTTTCTTCCTCCGTGTCTTCTGTGAGACATAATCCCTTATCAAATAAACATACATGGAGAGAGATAGTCAAAGCCCAGATAATGTCAAGGACGTCAAGAAACAAAGCATTTCTCAACGAAATGCGAAGATGCGTCTAAATACAGTGCCTTGCAAAAGTTTTCATCCCCATTGGCCTTTTTCCTGTTCTGGTCATTACAACCTGTAATTTAAATTGATTTTCATTTGGATTTCATGTAATGGACATACACAACATAGTCCAAATTGGTGAAGTGATATGAAAAAAAAATGTAGTTGTTTAAAACATAAAAATCGCAAAAACAAAAAAATTGAAAAGTGTTGCATGCATATGTTTTCACCTCCTTTGCTATGAAACCCCTAAATAATATCTGGTGCAACCAATTACCTTCAGAAGTCACATAATTAGTTAAATAAAGTTCACCTGTGTGCAATCTAAGTATCACCTGATCTCAGTATATATACAGCTGTTCTGAATGGCCCTAGAGTCTGCAAACACCACTAAGCAAGGGGCACCACCAAGGACCACTTTAAGCCCTACACTTCACAGAGCTGGGCTTTACGGAAGAGTGGCCAAAAAAAGCTATTGCTTAAAGACAAAAATAAGCAAACAAGTTTGGTGTTCACCAAAGGCATGTGGGAGACTCTCCAAACATATGGAAGAAGGTACTCTGGTCAGATGAGAATATAATTGAGCTTTTTGGCCATCAAGAAAAACGCTATGTCTGGCGCAAACCCAACACCTCTCATCACCCAGAGAACACCATCCCCACAGTGAAGCATGGTGGTGTCAGCACCATGCTGTGGGGATGTTTTTCATCGGCAGGGACTGGGAAACTAGTCAGAATTGAAGGAATCATAGATGGTGCTAAATACAGGGAAATTCTTGAAGAAAACCTGTTTCAGTCTTCCAGAGATTTGAGTGGGACGGAGGTTCACCTTCCAGCAGGACAATGACCCTAAGCATACTGCCAAAGCAACACTTGAGTGGTTTAAGGGGGAAACATTTACATTTCTTGGAATGGCCTAGTCAAAGCCCAGACCTCAATCCAATTGAGAATCTGTGGTATGACTTAAAGATTGCTATACACCAGCGGAACCCATCCAACTTGAGGAGTTGGAGCAGTTTTGCCTTGAATGGGCAGAAATCCCAGTGACTAGATGTGCCAAGCTTATAGAGACATACCCCAAGAGACTTGCAGCTGTAATGTATGCATAAGGTGGCTCTAAAAACTATCGACTTTGGGGGGTGAATAGTTATGCAAGTTTTCTGTTTTTTTTTTGTCTTATTTCTTGTTTGTTTCACAATAAAAAATGTTTTGCATCTTCAAAGTGGTAGGCATTTTGTGTAAATCAAATGATACAACCCCCCCCAAAAAAATCAATTTTAATTCCAGGTTGTAAGGCAACAAAATAGGAAAAATGCCCAGTGGGGTGAATACTTTCGCAAGCCACTGTATATAGTCATGACATCTCACCGTACTGTATAAACAATATGATATAGTTTTCCCTTCCAGCACCTTGTTTCAATGTATTTTCCATACTGATATTGACCTAATAGCTAACCACTGGGCATAAACTGGTTGAATCAACGTTGCTTCAATGTAATTTGTCAACATATTGTGACGTGGAATCTACGTGGAAAATACATTGGATTTGAAAAAAGTTATCAAAGTAAACTGTTGGTTTGAGGGTGAATCTTCAATGACAGGATTATGTGAACATAGTAACCACATTTCAACATAGACAAACCTTGTTTAAAATAAGTTGAATTTGTACCTTTTTAAAACAACATCTTCAACGTCCATATATAACATCCAGTATGAGAAAAAAACAATATGCTCGGCAGCACCTCTTACTGGAGAATGTATCTATCTACAGCTACCCTTTGGTCTCCCATTCAGGATTTTAACCAAGCACAGCCCTACTTTGCTCCGATGTTTATCACTGACTATTATCAATGTGCTATCGTGAGAATGATTGTTGATTTAATCTCCACTTAAAAATTAAATAGATTCACTGTTGCTATCGAAGTCATTCCAAAGGGTAGGTTTAGTTTAGTTTATTAGGATCCCCATTAGCTACTGCACATGCAGCAGCTACTCTTCCTGGGGTCCATATAAAACTAACAAATAGATGACAACCTACAGAACTGTAATAGACAAGAACAACATAAGATATTACATTAAATAATACATTTTTATAAGAGTTATATAGGAAAGACACCAAGAGACAACAAAATACCATTTACACACTTCATATATTCAAATTCTTATATCCAGTACAGTAAAATTAGATCTTTAGAAAGAGGAGAGGTGTTGTGACACAAGATTCTTTTTTATCTGTTTTTAAAGTTACATTTTGCATGAGTAACCTCTGGTGGCAGAGCATTTCACGATGACATGGCTCTATACATAACTGATCGGCCCATTAAATCTGTTCTTGGTTTGGGAACTGTGAAGAAACCTGTAGTGTCGTGTCTGGTTGGGTACAGTATCTGTCTGTTTACCAGAAATGTTAGTTATGGAATAGGAATGAATCAATTCAAACTTAATTTGATTAAAGTGCATTTGAAGTTGGATTTGATTTTGTCCTATAAACTATCCATGTTGAAGATAACTCTCCTTCAAATGTTGATATTTGGTTGCGTTGACAACCAAACAATTCAAAATCACTTTTGAAATTAAATAAATTGCCTATTAACTTGTCGACTATTAACAAATGACATGTTGGATTCACGTCTTCAACTCAGAGGCTGCGATGGAACTATACAAGCAGTAAATGCATCTCCTTTAAACGTAGATCCTTTTTGCGTTGTCAACCAAACACAATTCAATATTACTTTTACAGGAAACAGCCTTAGCCTAAAGTTATCTTACAAACGAATGTAACATTCAACCTCAAAAGTAGCCACATTTTGAGGTTACTATTACTATACATTTCTTATGTAATTATATAAAGTGAGCATGTTTAAGATAGCATGAATAGGTTGTCGCAGGTGTGTGAGATCTTCACAACCGCTGTAATAATCTGTGCAGAATCTGCAATCCGGGTCATTTGGTTGTGCTATTAGATGAAGCACAGTGATTACACATTAATATGTTGTATAAATAAACATACTATCTGACACTGTATTCTTATTTGAACCTTGTCATGCTTTTAAAATGATTGAAAGCACCGTGATAAACTAACTAAACCAAAAATCGGCCATTTTTTAATTGGAATTCGGTGTTGCTTTTAGATGGTTGAAATCATAGCGGGTTAGGTTGTAATCTCATTGATCCATGTCAACCAAATATTACCCAATTATCCACGTTGATATGAGTGGGTATATTCTGACTCCGCTAGCATGGCGTCACTGCAACCTGGACTCAGGGGTAGATCCTCCATCCTCCTGTAACATTGTGTCTCATGTAACCATTCCGCACATAACATATCATACTCATTTGAGTGTCCTGCATTTCTGTTTACAGTGTTATGTCTAGTCTATGAGACCAGCCAGCCTGGAGTTACCAGAAAACCAAAGAGTTTATATTTTTGCTCGGCTGCTTCTCCCTGTTGGGCAGTGGTGTAAAATACTTAAGTAGTACTTCAAAGTATATTAAGTAGTTTTTTGAGATATCTGTACTTTTAATATTTATATTTTTGACAACTTATACTTTTATACTTCACTACATTCCTAAAGAAAGTCATGTACTTTTTACTCCATACATTTCCCTGACACCAAAAAGTACTCATTACATTTTGAATGCTTAGCAGGACTGGAAAATTGCCCAATTCATGCACTTCTCAAGAGAACATCCCTGGTCATCCTTCCTGCTTCTGATCTGGCAGACTCACTAAACACAGATGCTTCATTTGTAAATTATGTCTTAAGTGTTGAAGTGTGCCCCTGGCTATCCATAAATTTAAAAAAATCAAGAAAATTGTGGCGTCTGGTTTGCTTAATATAAGGAATTTGAAATGAGTTATACTTTTATTTTTATATTTGATATTTAAATATATTTTGGCAATTACATTTACTTTTGCTACATAAGTATATTTAAAACCAAATGCGTTTTGACTTTTACTCAAGTAGTATTTTACTTGGTGACTTCACTTTTACTTAAGTCATTTTCTATTAAGGTATCTTTATTTTTTACTCAAGTATGACAACTGGGTACCTTTTTTACCAGTTTTCTTCTCTTCACCTCTTCCCTCCCTCAGGGTAGGTAGACAGACTGCTGTTATGTTGTTTCCATCTTCTCCTCTCTCCCCAGGGTGGTCTGCTGAAAGGGCCATAAACATGCCTTATTAGTAGCTGTTCCATTGGCCTCTGCAATGAGACACTGTCTTCTCTCTCTCTCTCGCACGCACGCACGCTTTCGCAGTCTCCAGCTTTCTCTCCCCTCTCTCTCCATCGCCGTCTCTTTCTGTGCACTTACTCTCTGTCTCTGGAGTCTGAACCTGCTCAATATTGAAGCTATTAGGATTCTCCCTCAGGAGATTTCCCAGCAATCCTGTCATCAGATTCACTGGTTTACAAACAGGCATGTGACAAGTACATCTCTCTCTCTCTCTCAAATTCAATATGCTTTAATGGCATTATGACAAGGTCAATGTTGCCAAAGCAAAGTGATACACAACAATAAGAATTGGAAAAAAATTATGTTCAGAAATCTAATTCAAGAAACAAAATAGTCTATTAAAGTACTTGGAGAAACTAGTACAAACAAATGTAATGTGTCTTCCCTTAGCTTGTGGCAAGCTGTGACATATTGTGCTGCACACTCATACACATCAGACCTTTCCCCCAAAAGTATAGAGTATAAGTTTCTCTTTGTTTGATTGTTCTGTGAATGTGGACATTTATTTTTTTCATTTGGGGAAGAAGGAATCTCTAACCAATATGTATTTGGGGCAGAAGATTAGAAAGTGTTCTTCGATTTCTATTTCTCCCGACCCACAGTGATGACATAGTCACTCTGGCCAGCCATGTGTTTTTTTTAATGGCGTCCTGTTTCAATTGCCAGGCTATGATGACTAATTCTGTATTTAGTTAAAGATTAAATCTGCATTAGGCAGAAACAGCACAATTCACCCCACCACCGTTGTTATTGTTTTTGTTGCCAAGCTGAAGAGACGTTGCGCAGCATGGTATAAGCAATTGCTGTACATATTGTGCTCTTGCAAGGATTTCAGTGGGGGGAGTATTTGTTGTTTGCAGTAACTTGTTTGTTGTTGTAATATTGCAAATGTGCACGGGAGTGTCACCATTAAGGATTTCAGCTTCAAGGTTTTTCTTTGTTTGGGGTCTTTTAAACAGGTTAAGTACAGTGGCTTGCGAAAGTTTTCACCCCCTTGGCATTTTTTCTATTTTGTTGCCTTACAACCTGGAATTAAAATTGATTTTTTTTGGGGGGGGGGGGGGAATCATCATTTGATTTACACAACATGCATACCACTTTGAAGATGCAAAATATGTTTTATTGTGAAACAAACCAGGAATAAGACAAAAAAACAGAAAACTATTCACCCCCCAAAGTCAATACTTTGTAGAGCCACCTTTTGTAGCAATTACAGCTGCAAGTCTCTTGGGGTATGTCTCTATAAGCTTGGCACATCTAGCCACTGGGATTTTTGCCCATTCTTCAAGGCAAAACTGCTCCAGCTCCTTCAAGTTGGATGGGTTCCGCTGGTGTACAGCAATCTTTAAATCATACCACAGATTCTCAATTGGATTGAGGTCTGGGCTTTGACTAGGCCATTCCAAGACATTTCAATGTTTCCCCTTAAACCACCCGAGTGTTGCTTTAGCAGTATGCTTAGGGTCATTGTCCTGCTGGAAGGTGAACCTCTGTCCCGGTCTCAAATCTCTGGAAGACTGAAACAGGTTAACTTCAAGAATTTCCCTGTATTTACCTGCCGATGAAAAACATGGTGTTCTCGGGGGGGGGGGGGGGGGGGTTGTTGTTATCTTTGTTCTCTTTGTTGCCTCTCTGATTTATGCCCTCCTTGCCTGGTCTGTGAGTTTTGGTGGTCGGCCCTCTCTTGGAAGATTTGTTGTGGTGCCATATTCTTTCCATTTTTTTTATCATGGATTTAATGGTGCTCCGTGGGAGGCTCAAAGTTTTGGTAATTTTTTTGTAACCCAACCCTGATCTGTACTTCTCCGCAACTTAGTCCCTGACCTGTTTGGAGAGCTCCTTGGTCTTCATAGTGTCGCTTGCTTGGTGGTGCCTCTTGCTTAGTGGTGTTGCAGACTCTGGGGCCTTTCAGAACAGGTGTATACAGTGGGAAGAACAAGTATTTGATACACTGCCGATTTTGCAGGTTTTCCCTACCTACAAAGCATGTAGAGGTCTGTCATTTTTATCATAGGTACACTTCAACTTCAAACTTCAAATCTAAAGCAAAAATCCAGAAAATCACATTGTATGATTTTTAAGTAATTAATTTGCATTTCTTTGCATACATAAGTATCTTATTATTTCACCTACCAACCAGTAAGAATTCCGGCTCTCACAGACCTGTTAGTTTTTCTTTAAGAAGCCCTCCTGTTCTCCACTCATTACCTGTATTAACTGCACCTGTTTGAACTCGTTACCTGTATAAAAGACACCTGTCCACACACTCAATAAAACAGACTCCAACCTCTCCACAATGGCCAAGACCAGAGAGCTGTGTAAGGACATCAGGGATAAAATTGTAGACCTGCACAAGGCTGGGATGGGCTACAGGACAATAGGCAAGCAGCTTGGTGAGAAGGCAACAACTGTTGGTGCAATTATTTGAAAATGGAAGAAGGTCAAGATGACGGTCAATCACCCTCGGTCTGGGGCTCCATGCAAGATCTCACCTCGTGGGGCATCAATGATCATGAGGAAGGTGAGGGATCAGCCCCAGAACTACACAGCAGGACCTGGTCAATGACCTGAAGAGAGCTGGAACCACCGTCTCAAAGAAAACCATTAGTAACACACTACGCCGTCATTGCTTAAAATCCTGCAGCGCACGCACGGTCCCCCTGCTCAAGCCAGCGCATGTCCAGGCCCGTCTGAAGTTTGCCAGTGACCATCTGGATGATCCAGAGGAGGAATGGGAGAAGATCATGTGGTCTGATGAGACAAAAATAGAGCTTTTTGGTCTAAACTCCACTCGCCGTGTTTGGAGGAAGAAGAAGGATGAGTACAACCCCAAGAATATCATCCCAACCGTGAAGCATGGAGGTGGAAATATCATTCTTTGGGGATGCTTTTCTGCAAAGGGGACAGGACGACTGCACCGTATTGAGGGGAGGATGGATGGGGCCATGTATCGCGAGTTCTTGGCCAACAACCTCCTTCCCTCAGTAAGAGCATTGAAGATGGGTCGTGGCTGGGTCTTCCAGCATGACAACGACCCAAAACACACAGCCAGGGCAACTAAGGAGTGGCTCCGTAAGAAGCATCTCAAGGTCCTGGAGTGGCCTAGCCAGTCTCCAGACCTGAACCCAATAGAAAATCTTTGGAGGGAGCTGAAAGTCTGTATTGCCCAGCGACAGCCCCGAAACCTGAAGGATTTGGAGAAGGTCTGTATGGAGGAGTGGGCCAAAATCTGCAGTGTGTGCAAACCTGGTCAAGAACTACAGGAAACGTAAGATCTCTGTAATTGCAAACAAAGGTTTCTTTACAAAATATTAAGTTCTGCTTTTCTGATGTATCAAATACTTATGTCATGCAATAAAATGCAAATTAATTACTTAAAAATCATACAATGTGATTTTCTGGATTTTTGTTTTAGATTCCGGCTCTCACAGTTGAAGTGTACCTATGATAAAAATGACAGACCTCTACATGCTTTGTAAGCAGGAAACACTGCCGATTTTGCAGGTTATTTACATTTACATTTAAGTCATTTAGCAGACGCTCTTATCCAGAGCGACTTACAAATTGGTGCGTTCACCTTAAGACATTCAGTTGAACAGCCACTTTACAATAGTGCATCTAAATCTTTTAAGGGGGGTGAGAAGGATTACTTTATCCTATCCTAGGTATTCCTGAAAGAGGTGGGGTTTCAGGTGTCTCCGGAAGGTGGTGATTGACTCCGCTGTCCTGGCGTCGTGAGGGAGTTTGTTCCACCATTGGGGGGCCAGAGCAGCGAACAGTTTTGACTGGGCTGCGCGGGAACTGTACTTCCTCAGTGGTAGGGAGGCGAGCAGGCCAGAGGTGGATGAACGCAGTGCCCTTGTTTGGGTGTAGGGCCTGATCAGAGCCTGGAGGTACTGAGGTGCCGTTCCCCTCACAGCTCCGTAGGCAAGCACCATGGTCTTGTAGCGGATGCGAGCTTCAACTGGAAGCCAGTGGAGAGAGCGGAGGAGCGGGGTGACGTGAGAGAACTTGGGAAGGTTGAACACCAGACGGGCTGCGGCGTTCTGGATGAGTTGTAGGGGTTTAATGGCACAGGCAGGGAGCCCAGCCAACAGCGAGTTGCAGTAATCCAGACGGGAGATGACAAGTGCCTGGATTAGGACCTGCGCCGCTTCCTGTGTGAGGCAGGGTCGTACTCTGCGGATGTTGTAGAGCATGAACCTACAAGAACGGGCCACCGCCTTGATGTTAGTTGAGAACGACAGGGTGTTGTCCAGGATCACGCCAAGGTTCTTAGCGCTCTGGGAGGAGGACACAATGGAGTTGTCAACCGTGATGGCGAGATCATGGAACGGGCAGTCCTTCCCGGGAGGAAGAGCAGCTCCGTCTTGCCGAGGTTCAGCTTGAGGTGGTGATCCGTCATCCACACTGATATGTCTGCCAGACATGCAGAGATGCGATTCGCCACCTGGTCATCAGAAGGGGAAAGGAGAAGATTAATTGTGTGTCGTCTGCATAGCAATGATAGGAGAGACCATGTGAGGTTATGACAGAGCCAAGTGACTTGGTGTATAGCGAGAATAGGAGAGGGCCTAGAACAGAGCCCTGGGGGACGCCAGTGGTGAGAGCGCGTGGTGAGGAGACAGATTCTCGCCACGCCACCTGGTAGGAGCGACCTGTCAGGTAGGACGCAATCCAAGCGTGGGCCGCGCCGGAGATGCCCAACTCGGAGAGGGTGGAGAGGAGGATCTGATGGTTCACAGTATCGAAGGCAGCCGATAGGTCTAGAAGGATGAGAGCAGAGGAGAGAGAGTTAGCTTTAGCAGTGCGGAGGGCCTCCGTGATACAGAGAAGAGCAGTCTCAGTTGAATGACTAGTCTTGAAACCTGACTGATTTGGATCAAGAAGGTCATTCTGAGAGAGATAGCGGGAGAGCTGGCCAAGGATGGCACGTTCAAGAGTTTTGGAGAGAAAAGAAAGAAGGGATACTGGTCTGTAGTTGTTGACATCGGAGGGATCGAGTGTAGGTTTTTTCAGAAGGGGTGCAACTCTCGCTCTCTTGAAGACAGAAGGGACGTAGCCAGCGGTCAGGGATGAGTTGATGAGCGAGGTGAGGTAAGGGAGAAGGTCTCCGGAAATGGTCTGGAGAAGAGAGGAGGGAATAGGGTCAAGCGGGCAGGTTGTTGGGCGGCCGGCCGTCACAAGACGCGAGATTTCATCTGGAGAGAGAGGGGAGAAAGAGGTCAGAGCACAGGGTAGGGCAGTGTGAGCAGAACCAGCGGTGCCGTTTGACTTAGCAAACGAGGATCGGATGTCGTCGACCTTCTAGGTTATCAAATACTTGTTCTCCCCATTGTATATACTGAGATCGTGTGACACTTAGATTGCACACAGGTGGACTTTAACTAATTATGTGACTTCCGAAGGTAATTGGTTGCACCAGATCTTACTTAGGGGCTTCATAGCATTTTTTGAGTTTTTTTTTTTTTTACTTCACCAATTTGGATGATGTTGTGTATGTCCATTACATGAATTCCAAATAAAAATCCATTTAAATTACAGATTGCATTACAACAAAATAAGAAAAATGGGGTGAATACTTTTGCAATGCACTGTATTCAGTGAAGTCTCTTTCCAATGCTTGATATCATTCCATCTTTCTCTGACCTTTGACCTCACTCCGCCAATAGTCAATGTACAATTGAAGTCGGAAGTTTATATACACCTTAGCCAAATACATTTAAACTCAGTTTTTCACAATTCCTGATATTTAATCCAAGTAAAAATTCCCTGTCTTAGGTCAGTTAGGATCACCACTTTATTTTAGGACTGTGAAATGTCAGAATAATAGTAGAGTTATTTATTTCAGCTTTTATTTCTTTCATCACATTCCCAGTGGGTCAGAGGTTTACACACACTCAATTAGTATTTGGTAGCATTGCCTCAGAATTGTTTAACTTGGGTCAAAAGTTTCGGGTAGCCTTCCGCAAGCTTCCCACAATAAGTTGGGTGAATTTGGGCCCATTCCTCCTGACAGAGCTGGTGTAACTGAGTCAGGTTTGTAGGCCTCCTTGCTCACACACGCTTTGACAGGTCTGCCACACACATTTTCTATAGAATTGAGGTCAGGGCTTTGTGATGGCCAATCCAATACCTTGACTTTGTTGTCCTTAAGCCATTTTGCCACAACTTTAGAAGTATGCTTGGGGTCATTGTCCATTTGGAAGACCCATTTGCGACCAACCTTTAACTTCCTGACTGATGTCTTGATGTTGCTTCAATATATCCACATAATTTTCCAAATCATGATGCCATCTATTTTGTGAAGTGCACCAGTCCTTCCTGCAGCAAAGCACCCCCACAACATGATGCTGCCACCCCCGTGCTTCACAGTTGGGATGGTGTTATTTTGCTTGCAAGCCTCCCCCTTTTTCCTCCTAACATAACGATTGTCATTATGTCCAAACAGTTCTATTTGTGTTTCATCAGACCAGAGGACATTTCTCCAAAAAGTACGATCTTTGTCCAAATGTGCAGTTGTAAACCGTAGTCTGGCTTTTTTATGGCGGTTTTGGAGCTGTGGCTTCTTCTTTGCTGATCGGCCTTTTAAGTTATGTTGATATCGGACTCATTTTACTGTGGATATAGATTATTTTGTACCTGTTTCCTCCAGCATCTTCACAAGGTCCTTTGCTGTTGTTCTGGGATTGATTTGCAGTTTTCGCACCAAAGTACGTCCATCTCTAGGAGACAGAACGCATCTCCTTCCAGAGCGGTATGACGGCTGCGTGGTCCCATGGTGTTTGTACTTGCGTACTATTACTTGTACAGATGAACGTGGTACCTTCAGGCATTTGGAAATTGCTCTCAAGGATGAACCAGACTTGTGGAGGTCTCCAATCTTTTTTCTGAGATCTTGGCTGATTTCTTTTGATTTTTCCATGATGTCAAGCAAAGAGGCACTGAGTTTGAAGGTAGGCCTTGAAATACATCCACAGGTACACCTCCAATTGACTCAAATTATGTCAATTAGCATACCAGAAGCTTCTAAAGCCATGATATAATTTTCTGGAATTTTCCAAGCTGTTTAAAGGAACAGTCAATTTAGCGTATGTAAACTTCTGACCCACTGGAATTGTGATACAGTGAATTATAAGTGAAATAATCTGTCTGTAAACAAATTTTTTGAAAAATTACTTGTGTCATGCACAAAGTAGATGTCCTAACCGACTTGCCAAAACTATAGTTTGTTAACAGGAAATGTGTGGAGTGGTTGAAAAACGAGTTTTAATGATTCCAACCTAAGTGTATGTAATCTTCTGACTTCAACTGTATGTGTTCTTATTATTCACTTCCAGCTGTCTAAATTCTACTCTTGGGGCCTCTCTCCCTCTCTGGAGTCTGAGGCTGCTCAGTATTGACGCCATTAGGATTCTCCCTTAGGAGATTTCACTGCAATCATAAAAATATATAAACACTAATCCTGTCATCAGACTCTTGTTTACAAACAGGGATGTAACAAGTACATCTCTTTATATCCATCTCTCTCTATTTCTCTATTTCTCTCTCTCTCTCTGTCTCTCTATTTCTCTCTCTATTTCTCTCTCTCTCTCTCTCTCCCTCTCTCTCTTTCTCTTACTCTCTCTCTCTCTCTTACTCTCCCTCTTTCCCTCTCTCTCTATTTCTTTCTTTCTCTCTCTCTCTCTTACACTCCCTCTTTCTCTCTCTCTCTCTTACTCTCCCTCTTTCTCTCTCTCTCTTACTCTCCCTCTTTCACTCTCTCTCTCTTACTCTCCCTCTTTCACTCTCTCTCTCTCTTACTCTCCCTCTTTCACTATCTCTCTCTCTTACTCTCCCTCTTTCACTATCTCTCTCTCTTACTCTCCCTCTTTCACTATCTCTCTCTCTTACTCTCTCTCTCTCTCTCTCTCTCTCTCTCTCTCTCTCTTACTCTCCCTCTTTCACTCTCTCTCTTTCTCTTACTCTCTCTTACACTCCCTCTTTCTCTCCCTCTTTCTCTCTCTCTTACTCTCCCTCTTTCTCTCTCTCTCTCTTACTCTCCCTCTTTCTCTCTCTCTCTCTCTTACTCTCCCTCTTTCACTCTCTCTCTCTATTTCTCTCCCTCTTTCACCCACTCTCTCTCTCTATATATATATATTTCTCTCTCTCTCTCTACCTCTCACTCTACCTCTCTCTCTACCTCTCGCTCTCTACCTCTCTCTCTCTCTCTCTATTTCTCTCCCTCTCTTTCTCTCTCTCTATTTCTCTCCCTCTCTTTCTCTCTCTCTATTTCTATCCCTCTCTTTCTCTCTCTCTATTTCTCTCCCTCTCTTTCACTCTCTCTATTTCTCTCCCTCTCTTTCACTCTCTCTATTTCTCTCCCTCTCTTTCACTCTCTCTCTCTCTCCCTCTCTCTCTCTCTATTTCTCTCCCTCTCTTTCACTCTCTCTCTCTCTCTCTCCCTCTCTCTCTCTTTCTCTTTCTCTCTCTCTCTCTTACTCTCCCTCTTTCACTCTCTCTCTCTTTCACCAACTCCCTCTCTCTGTCTCTCTCTCTCTCTTTCTCTCCCTCTCTTTCACCCACTCTCTCTCTCTATATATATATATTTCTCTCTCTACCTCTCTCTCTTTCACTCCCCCCCTCTCTCTCTCCCTCTCTCTGTCTCTCTCTCTCTCTTACTCTCTCTCTCTCTCTCTCTTTCTCTCCCTCTTTCACCCACTCTCTCTCTCTATATATATATATATTTCTCTCTACCTCTCGCTCTCTACCTCTCTCTCTCTCTCTCTCTCTCTCTCTCTCTATTTCTCTCCCTCTCTTTCACTCTCTCCCTCTCTCTCTTTCACACTCTCACTCTCTCTCTCTCTCTCTCTTTCACTCTCTCTCTCTCTCTCTTTCACTCTCTCTCTCTCTCTTTCACTCTCTCTCTCTCTCTCTTCACACTCTCTCTCTCTCTCTCTTTCACTCTCTCTCTCTCTCTCTTTCACTCTCTCTCTCTCTCTCTCTTTCACTCTCTCTCTCTCTCTCTTTCACACTCTCTCTCTCTCTCTTTCACACTCTCTCTCTCCCTCTCTTTCACTCTCTCCCTCTCTCTCTTTCACACTCTCACTCTCTCTCTCTCTCTCTTTCACTCTTACTCTCTCTCTTTCTCTCTCTACCTCTCTTTCACCCTCTCTCCTCTCTCTCTCTCCCCTCTCTGTGTCTCTCTCTCTCTCCCCTCTCTGCGTCTCTCTCTGTGTCTCTCTCTGTCTACCTCTACCTATCTCTCTCTCTCTTACACTGTAACTTCCTCTTTCTGCTTAAATTCATTACAGTCAGCCCCCCTTTCTCCTAACCTCCAAGTGATGGGTTATTTCATTTTAATAGTATTAGATGTTGTGTAAACAACTTAATGTTTAAGCTCTAAAAAAGCCTACTTGATCTTTCTGTAATCCCTGGTTTTTGGATTTAGACTGAGTAGTAAGGTCTTACACAAACACGCCATTGAAACTCATTGCCTAATTTTCTACTGCTCGGCAAATCCGCTTTCAGATTCACAGGCGGCTCCAAAGTCACTAGTTGTCATTGACAAGCGTGCCATTTGTGGAACTCTTGTTTGCGTGTTGTCTGTGGAAATAGGCTAAATAAATATTAGTCAGCCCAGAGCGGATCATTTCTAGCCACACAAAGACGGGAGAGATGAGATGAGCAAGACTCCCAGGCACCATGGCGACAGGGTGGAGGGAGCGAGTGTAAGGCAGACTGTTAGAGAAAGAGAGACCCCATAATGATTATCTATGGTCATTGGATTAGGTACCTGTGCTGGAAGCGGAGAGGAGCAGAAGTAGTAGGCCAGTGTGGTGGGGGATAATGATCTCCCCTGTGTGTAAGAGGAGAAACCTTCTCTGCTGTAGAGCTCATCTGAGGCCAAGCCCTCCATCGCACTATCAATCAATCATACACTTAGCTAAACTTTTCAGAACAGGCCCGAGCACTTGCCTTGCCTTGCCTTAGCCAGGCAGCAAATACTTATCGTTGGAAAACCACGTGTGTGTCCGTGTCTGTACAAGAGTGCAATGCATACTGTATGTGTACTGTACATTTTTTCCCCCGTAGAGAAATCATCACGGCCTATGAAAAAAGTTGTAAGTATTGGTAACTTCTAACTTGTTATACAGTATTAGTATTTCAGTATTAGTAGTATTTAAATATTTCAGGGTCCATATAAAGTAACATGGCTAGATGAAAGCTAGAAGGCCTGTGAGGTCTGTGTCAGCTGACAGAGAGTGATAGGCAGCAGCTTGGTGCTCAGCAGCCACCTCAGTGTGTCCACAGGTTCTGTCTAACCCGGTGTGGTTGTGAAATAAACACACAGGGCTGTGGACCAGGTTCCGTCTAACTCTTAGTCTGGGTCTTATAGATTTTGTCTACCCCAGTGTGGTTCTGCAGTGTGGTTCTGTAGGGAACACACAGCTCTGTGGACCTCCTGGCCGTCTCCGTCTGGGAACCATGTGTGGCGGTCGGTTTGGTCCTCCTGTAAAACGATGCACTGAGAAGTGTGACTGCCCCAAATCCGTTTTGGGAGGAAGCGCGGCCGCCTGTCTGTAACACACACCGTCCGTGACACCAACAAGCTCAAGCTAGGATTCGCTCAGTTTGTGTGTGTGTGTGTGTGTGTGTGTCGAATCAAATCAAAGTTGATTTGTCACATGACAGAATACAACAGGTGTAAGCCATACAGTGAAACGCTTACATGCACGTTCTTCCTTACAAGCTCTAGTGTGTGTGCGTGTCTGTGTACTGTGTCACACAGAATTTGCCTGTTTAAGGTCAGAAAGCCAAGAGATGTAGGTACTAGTAAAGCCTATCCGCTGATCGCATCTGACTCTGGCCCGTATTTGCTGGTTTGGAAAACCAATATCCCCCAACTAATTTCTGGCTGTTTGTGTGCCTGTCAGACATACTCCGCTCCCTCTCCTGCTGCCATCATCACCGCCAGTTTGCGGAACACAGGCTGACAGACTTTTTTACTGGAGAGCTAACTCCTCTCTTACGGAGTGCGCTCCTTTTCCTCCACAGAGAAGTTCATGGGACAGGCCTCGTCCAAACCAAACAGCAAGTGCCACCACACTCAACCAAACCTCTTAAATGCTCTCAGGAAAGAAAAATATTGATTTGTAGATGATGATTCCTGAGTCCTGATGATTCCGTGGCAGATCCGGAATGGGGCCGATGATTAACAGGGGAACTCCGGCCCGGGTAATATCACGGAGAATCCAGATAAATGTATTTCCCGCCAGCGGGAGTGGGCCGCCAAGTGCTTTCCCAGGGCAGACAGAGAGCTCTAATTGGCTGCTGGCCTGTCAGAGTGATTATGCGCGCCCCCACGCGGCATCCTGTTGTGACTGCGAGAGCCGTGGCCTGAATCTTCATTTAATTAGTCCGCTCGGCACGGCCGACACCGTAGCTGCGAAGTGGGGCCTTCAGGAGTGTGCCGCGCCCTTGATGCCCCTGCCTCGCCCTCTCCTCGCGGACACAGGGCAGCTCTGTCCACCTCTGACCTCTACCAATTCACCGCTGTTCTTCAGAGCTGGGGACATGCGATGTATCTCAAATGATTCATTAAGATGATTCATTAAGACGTGATGAGTCAGGATATTCAGGGAACAGGTAGCTCTCGGTGATAATGAGGACGTCGTTGAACGTTGTGCGACATCAGTTTTACCTCTGAGCTTGAGATTTGAAATATATTAGAATGGAGAGGTTAGAGAGCGTTTACTGCCGTGTTTCTGAGACTCAGACAGAGGATCACGGGTCAGAAGGAAAGACATCAACCTGTCATTGGATTGGCCGGGACCTCTGCAGCCCTGGGCCAATGGCAGTTGTAGCCAACGCTGCGGTCGCACTCACAAATGAACACAGAGGTTCTGCTTCAGTCATCCTCAGTGCCCACCAGTCGCTGCCATAGATCATTCCTTTTCCTATAAGCACTTATTATATTATTGTTTGCATCTCCTAACCGGATGGAAATTGATTATCCAAGCGCATGTCTGGACAGCCAATCAACACTTGATTTATACTGACGGTTCCCTGACCAAACTTTGGGTTTATTTTTCTGCCTCTCGAGCATTTTCGCAGTGTTAAATCTTCCACAGGAGGAGAAAGTCATTACCAGTAGTCTCCGGTCCTTCTCTGCCGTGGTTGCATTCCTCAAAGGAGGCTTCAGAGGAGGGAGTCTCTGATTAACTCCCCACAAAGTGCCCTGCTCCCTGACCAAAATAAATATGTCCACTGTCATTTTGTCAGCAACTGTCTTCGGAGAGCAATATTTGAAACACCCCATGATCCTTGCTGGCTTTTATATGGAGAATCCATCGTCATACCACAGGCATGAGCCATAAACATGTGGAGGCCTTTCAAAGACCAGGGGGGTGGAGGAGGAGGGGGTGCATTAGTGCTCACTGGGGCTCCATACTCCACAATATTGTCATCTGGTCGGTTCCAAGCAGGAAGAACGGGGGGGGGGGGCTTTTTTCTCCCACTCTCTGGCCCGACAAACTAGTAGTTTTACCGAACAGCCTCTCTAGGCGCATGTAGTCACATTACAACATGGAAATCCCAGGCATTTTTTTTTTCTAAATCCATTTTAACGGCGATGACCATGTGAATTATTGCTTGATTTTCTGCCATAAGGTCGATAACATTTATGGTTCGTGTTAAGATGAAATCTGATACGTTATATGATGAAACATCCATGGAACAACGGACTATTCGTGGGTTTAATCAAGATGATTTGTATGTCACGAAGTAGCCCAACCAAGTGTCTGATTGTTTGTCCGTTTGTGACAGTGTGTATGTAAGCAAGTATGTGTGTCTGTCCATGACAGTGTGCATAGAGCATTGGAACACAGTTCAGGAAAGCCTCCCTGTCTGAGGTTCTGGCTGGGAGGAAATGAGGCGGCATATGCCCAAACAGCGACAGCCCCATCAAAAACAGACGTACACAAACAAACAAAGTGGCAGCACACTGGAGGGGGAGCAGAGTAGAAGGAAAACGTTTCAAGTCCCCATCAACATGTTTCACAAGTGGGAGAAATGTACTGTCACAGTGTGATATTGTCCATGACATCGTTAGGGCTGTAAAGCCAGGTTCTCTGCTGAGGGTTCATTGGAGGTTTTAGGGCATTTGGTGGTTTGTCAGTGGTTTCTGTATCTAGAGCTGAGATCTGAGGCAGTCTTCGGTGCTTCAACAGACTCTCATTGAGTTGATGAGTTCAAATGTGGCCCCTGTGAGGGCCCTAAAGGCCCCAGCGTGGCCCCTGCCCGGGTTGCATCTCTGCCTGCCAGACCTCTGGCTCTCTGACTGTGGCCCGCACACGCTTTAATTGCCACATACAGACCACACATAGCATACCACACATAGCATACACACAAACACACGTATTAACAAACACACATAGACACACACGCACACACACACTTGCCTACGTACAGAAAAGGACATAGTCAGCCACCGATTGTGCAAGTTCTCCCACTTAAAAAGATGAGAGAGGCCTATAATTTTCATCATAGGTACACTTCAACTATGACAGACAAAATGAGAAGAAAGAAATCCAGAAAATCACATTGTAGGATTTTTTATGATTTTATTTGCAAATTATGGTGGAAAATAAGTATTTGGTCACCTACAAACAAGCAAGATTTCTGGCTCTCACAGACCTATAACTTCTTCTTTAAGAGGCTCCTCTGTCCTCCACTCGTTACCTGTATTAATGGCACCTGTTTGAACTTGTTATCAGTATAAAAGACACCAAATTACAGGCCTCTCTCATATTTTTAAGTGGGAGAACTTGCACAATTGGTGGCTGACTAAATACTTTTTTGCCCCACTGTAGTGTAGCTTATGTTTATCTACTCAACTCTACCCTTGTCTTCTCTCTCTTTCTCTCTTTCTTTCTCTCTCTTACTCAAACATACACACATCTTTCAGACATGCAAGCACCATATGACAATGACAATCGGATTGACAGACAATGTGCAGTGCACACAACACAGGAGAACATTTTAGCGTGGTGGTAGTGGTGTACATTTTCGAGGGGAATATCGGTGTGCCCGCGTCCGCCCCCTTGAGTGTGCTGGCTGTAAGGAGAAGGGAAGGTTGCCTACTAGGAACATCTGGTGCACAGTTGCACCGGCTCAGCCACCAGAAGCCCCTCTACCCCCCCCCCCCACCCTCTCCCCTTTTCCTCTCTCTTTCTCTTACTCCCCCCTTTCTCTCTTCCCCCCCTCTCCTTCTCTCCATCCATCTCTGGCGGGCCTGGTCTTTATAGAGACATCACAGCTTTTAATTAGAGCCTGATGATTCACAGAGAGAGGCTGCGGCTTTTGACCCACTCATGTCCAGGAGCTTGGACCCAGGGAACAGACACACAGACGCAACAAAGCAACAAGTACAGGCCTGCCAGCTGTGTGTGTGTGTGTGTGTGTGTGTGTGTGTGTGTGTGTGTGTGTGCGCGCGTTTGTGTTTTTCGCACGAGCGTGTGTGTGTGTCAGTGTTTGTGAACACAGACAAATACAGGGAAGGAGAAGCAGAGCACTTAAGTAGAGGCCCGCTCATAAAGGTTGTACTCAACTCAACACACCAAAGCAATAGTCCATGGGCTCTGAGGAGACGGCAACCGTTTGGGCTGTCTGTAACTGTAATACGTGTTTTATTACACGTCTGAGGTGAGGGGATGGCTGTCATTTACAGGCTCCTAACCAATTGTGCTATTTTGTGTGTTATTTTGTACATAATGTTTCTGCCACCGTGTCTTTTGACCAATGTTTTTATTTTTTTTACCAGTACCCCCTGTATATAGCCTCGTTATTGTTATTTCATTGAGTTACTTTTTTTACTTTAGTTTATTTAGTCAAAATTTTCTGAACTCTTATTTTCTTAAAACTGGATTGCTGGTTAAGGGCTTGTATGTAAGCATTTCACGGTAAAGTCTACTACACCTGTTGTACTCGGTGCATGTGACAAATAACATTTAATTCGATTTGAAATGTGATTGTGGATATAGAAAAGGGAAAAACTTGAGAAACCATAGATTCTTCCATGGCTCATCCAACCTCTCAGACTTCTATGTGAATTACTCAAAAGGGAGTTTGACCAATCCCAGGTGCCTACCGTTGATGTTTTAAATCCCCTGTAAAGTGCACCTAGTTTGCTTCGTTGGTGGCAGGCTTTGGGATCATAACCCCACCCCAATAGGCCTTGAGGCTGGGTATTGCGGTTGAATGGGATCACGAGTCACTCTATGAGCATCATACAAATCTCCCTACCGTCATACCTCTTTGGAAGGATGTTGGTGCCTGAAATACACAACTCTCTCTCTCTTATTCGAGGTGAGACCCTGAAACGGCCATCGAAATGGACATTTCGCTGTAATTGAAGGAGGCCAAAGAACAAACCCACCAAATGTTTTCCCTATGTTAAGACGTCAGGAAATCCCCCTGTTTGTGTTTGAGTGAGTGCAGGGGTATTGGGAGTATTATTGACAGACAGGGAGATGGCTGGTGCCTGGGTAGGAGAGGAGAAGAGACTACAACAGCAGCCTATAGCTGGATGATACAGGATCTGTAAGATCTGTCCGCTTCAGTCAGCTGTCTGCTTGACTGGCGCTTGACAGGCTTCTGATGGAGCTCAGGCCTTAGTGAGGATCAGGGACTACTGAGAACTGACTGCTCTGGGTCTCTAAGGAAAACATACACACAACAGGAGCTCCGCTAGGACATCAAACAGACTGACTTCTCGGCTCAAATTAGACTTTGTCTAGTCGAAAATACAACATTTTACAAAATGGTTTGCTGTGTTTTCAGTCTTTGTAAGTGCATCGTCGAAGGAGATGGGGTGAAAACCGTCCAGACTTATGCAAAACACAAAAACAAAGTTATATCCTGGAGTCCCTTGTCATTCGCTATAGCACGGGGATTGTGCTGTGATCCCCACAGCCCCTCTCTCTGGTTTAGCATCTAAGCCCGTCTGACTTAGCATGGCTCCTTCGTTAGGGCCTAGTTTCTCTTTACGGGACAGTTGTGCTCTGTGTCCAGACACGGAGGGGAGGGGGGGATTTCCTCCCCTCTGTTTTCCCAGAGGAGAAGGGGCTGAAGTGGAGGATGAAGGGACATGGTGGAGAAATTAGGTATAAAGCAGTGAATCATGCTGGACAATTTCCTCTTAGATCCCCCCCAGGGGGAAGTCGTGGTGTGTGTGTATGCATGTAGGTGGGGGGGGGGGGGGGGAATAGACCAGAGGGGCTGTTGTAGGCCAGGGAGAGGAGAGCACACACACATGCCCCAGACAGCAGACAGACAGGCTGTGTGTGGCAGACTCTGGGTCGCCCGTTATGCCCCCTTGGCGTCCTCACAATGCAGACATGATGTTCTTTATGTATGTATGATGCACTGTTGACACAGCCTTGTTATTTCAGTGTATGTGAGCCCCTCTGTCTGGAAGAGGATACACTCCATCGTGTGTGGGTGCGTGCGTGCATGCTTGTGTGTGTGTGTGTATGCACCATAATGCATACATACTCGGTGGGGCTCACGATAGTGTGAGTACAGTATATATTACACAATTTATGTGTGTGCGCGTGTTAGGAAGGGTCTTCCAGACGGCACCGTGAGCATTAGCAGAAGAACCCTCCTCCTTGTGGCCCCACAAAAGGCTCCAGAGATCCAGAGAACCTCCCTCCACCCAGAACATGTATTCCCTGCCCCCTACCTGCTCTGCTCCCCACCTTGGGCCCCCGACCCCCAGACCCAGGCCCACTCAACACACCCCAACAGGAAATGCATCTTCACCATCCTGAAATGAAAAACAAAGGTTCCATCCAGTAGTTTTGTTTAATCCTTAGTGTGAGGAGGTCACCTCCATGGCAGGACTACGTGTGTTTTGTCTCTCGGTGCTAGCGAGTGAGCTTTTGACAGTGTACAGATAAGACTGGGTAGGTGGGGTTTTACGAAGGGACAGAATTGGGGTGCTCTGGAGTGGGAGTTCTTCACTCTCCTCAGTTAAAAGGTGCCAAGGCTGGTTTTAAAAGGCAAAGGCAGAGTGTGTAAAAGTGCACTGCCAAGTCCTGTTTTTATTGGCTTTTATTGCTTAATTGCATGGCGTAAGATAATGAGTCGCAGAGGCAATCGACTCCAAACAAAGGGAGAGTCAAGAATGCGACCAAGTCAGCACCATGTTTCCCTGTTTAAAATGGATCATTTCATGAGGGAATTACCCGGCACCTATCAATTGATATGTAATCTGTGCGATGGAATGAAGATCAATGATTCTGTTTCTACCCCCCCCCCAAAAGCACATTTCTAAGGAATGCAGGAAATATTGACATAAAATTGATTCGATGAAATGAATGAGTGAGATCAAATAATTTGATCTGATGATGGAAGACTCCCTACAATGGAAGCATGAGAATGAGAGCCCCACCCTCTCCTCTGCTATGTGACTGAAGTGGAACGTAATTGACATCTGCCCTATTATTCCAGCCAGGATGATAAATGTGTAATATTCCACCCACTTGAATGTTTAATTGGACCCCCGGTCTCCTTTTCCACCACCCCCTGGTTTGCTACAGCTATCCACAGCTTGCTAACACTCACACACACACACACACACACACACACACACACCCGCTCGCACCAGCACACGCACTAGCAGAGCCACACACATGCACTCACACACCCACACACACACACACACACACACACACACACCCGCTCGCACCAGCACACGCACTAGCAGAGCCACACACATGCACGCACACATACACACACACAGGCACGCAAGCAAGCATGTACACAGGCGCACACGCACGCTCAACCACTGACACACACACATAACGACAAAGCTTTTTATTTTGCTCGTCAGAAATGAAACCCAACATTTCGCCATTCGTTAAAGTTAACTAAAGCTAATTATTCCTCCTTTTCTGATGGTTCCGCGGGGTAGCAGCTCCATGTATTTAGGCCCAGATGTGTGTGTGTGAGTCAGTCGGGGGAATAGCAGACCATAGATGGTGTTGTGCAGCTCTTTTTTGAGTTTCAGGTGTATCAGACATAGCGGCCTAGTCATCACGCCTGCACCTCTGCGTGGCCCTCTGACTTCGCCGTAGTGACACCATCCGTAAGGTAGAGTCAGAGTTGGCGGGCAAGCGCCAATTTAACCCGGAGTGGGGTACCATTCAGGGGAGCAGAGTTGCGAGTGACTCTGCAGAGGTTTGTTTTGATTTCCAAAATTGGGGCCGGGTCTGCTGGCTTGCCTATGTTAAGGTTGTTAGCGATGTGGTGGTGACGGTTAGCCACATATTGACCAAATATTTACCGGTAGCCCTCTCATTTGCAAAGTCTCAGTATGCATACTCAGTGTTGACAGATCAGAAACTGACTGAGCGTTGACTGAAAGTTCGCTGAATGGTTTCATCGTCAGACAGTGCCCTTCCCTCAACACTGGACCATTCCTGGATACCGGACCCTTCCCCCAACACTGGACCATTCCTGGATACCGGACCCTTCCCTCAACACTGGACCATTCCTGGATACCGGACCCTTCCCTCAACACTGGACCATTCCTGGATACCGGACCCTTCCCTCAACACTGGACCATTCCTGGATACCGGACCCTTCCCCCAACACTGGACCATTCCTGGACCGGACCCTTCCCCAACACTGGACCATTCCTGGATACCGGACCCTTCCCCAACACTGGACCATTCCTGGATGGACCCTTCCCCCAACACTGGACCATTCCTGGATACCCCCAACACTGGACCATTCCTGGATACCGGACCCTTCCCCCAACACTGGACCATTCCTGGATACCGGACCCTTCCCCCAACACTGGACCATTCCTGGATACCGGACCCTTCCCCCAACACTGGACCATTCCTGGATACCGGACCCTTCCCCCAACACTGGAATTCACTGGACCATTCCTGGATACCGGACCCTTCCCCAACACTGGACCATTCCTGGATACCGGACCCTTCCCTCAACACTGGACCATTCCTGGATACCGGACCCTTCCCAACACTGGACCATTCCTGGATACCGGACCCTTCCCTCAACACTGGACCATTCCTGGATACCGGACCCTTCCCCCAACACTGGACCATTCCTGGATACCGGACCCTTCCCTCAACACTGGACCATTCCTGGATACCGGACCCTTCCCTCAACACTGGACCATTCCTGGATACCGGACCCTTCCCTCAACACTGGACCATTCCTGGATACCGGACCCTTCCCTCAACACTGGACCATTCCTGGATACCGGACCCTTCCCTCAACACTGGACCATTCCTGGATACCGGACCCTTCCCTCAACACTGGACCATTCCTGGATACCGGACCCTTCCCTCAACACTGGACCATTCCTGGATACCGGACCCTTCCCTCAACACTGGGCCATTCCTGGATATTCCCTCAACACTGGGCCATTCCTGGATACCGGACCCTTCCCTCAACACTGGACCATTCCTGGATACCGGACCCTTCCCTCAACACTGGACCATTCCTGGATACCGGACCCTTCCCTCAACACTGGACCATTCCTGGATACCGGACCCTTCCTGTATAGCGATCCTGGGTTAACGTTCCGTTGTCTTTGTCACAGTCATTCAGCAGCTCGGCGGAGGGAATAAAATCCAACTCCATATTACCCACCGGGCAGATTAATCACGGTGTCAGTCATGCATTATTTGCCGGGGCTTCTCCTTGCTCAAGACGCTAATCTCCAAGTTGGGTTTTCGATTGGACTTATTGTCAGCGAAATGGAGCTTCAAAAGGCGGGACCGGTGGACTAACCTGCTGCTTAATCTCCCGACAGAGCCTCCTAGATGAGAAAACAATCACCCACCTAATCCCAACATTAGCTTTTTAAATCGGAATGCAGATGTTTTCAATCATCCCTGCTAAGCAGGATGGGTGATTGTAAGCAGAGCACTGGGGGAAAGAGAATGAGAATGAGAAGAGAAGAGAGAGAGAGAAGAGAAAGTACGATTCAGAGTAATCTTGTTAGGCTAAATGACGCTGTGCAGATAGGCTCTTGTCATCCGGTTGGCAAGATGGACTTGTTCTCATAAAAGATTGTCCTCTGGAGAAAGAGGGTGTTTCTTCTTTCTCTTTTTCGCCAGGCACATCTATCTTTCCCAATTCCCAACTGTTTCCCCGTTTTTTCCAAATGTCAATCCGTCTTTGTCTCTCTCCCTCTCGCCCCTCTCTCGCCCTCTTTCCTACCTCTCTCTCTCTCTCATACACTGTCACTCAAAAGCCCCTGCTACATTTCTTCCTTTTCTTCATTATCCTCCTCCTCCTCTTCTCTATTACTCACTCTCTCTAAACTCCCTGTCACTTTTAGATCATATCTTTTCATGTGAACATCTGCAGACCTTGGCTCACCACATGTCCTTAACCATTTTACATACCCACATACATGGACACTGTCCATGGAGTGTATCTTCTTCCGGACAGAAGAGCTCGTCGGTGTGAGTGAGAGGAGTTGGCTACAGATACGTTCCCCTTCACGGCATTATAAATGTATGTGTGAGGAGGCCTTTAATGGCTGCTAATCCAATTTCTGCCACTGAAATCAAATCTCGCTGGCGCCAGTAGTCCCCTCCTTCCCTCACAAATAATGGCTTTCGATTTGGCATGTATATGAAGCAAAGTTCCAGCTTTTCCGTACTAAATCCACCAGAATCTCTTCGGAATTGTTTTGATCCCCTACCCTCAACCCCCTTCTCCTAAGAAACATATTCATTGATGGTCTCGGGATGATGGCGGCGTTTCCTGGCGGGATGAGGTAACAAAAGGAGCGGAGAGGGTTCACTTCAAGAAGAGGAACACATTTACCGTTCGTCTTAATGCCTTCTCGAGGTTGGTGCCATCGATTTCCTCCAACCACAAGCGGAGCAGATAAGATTAGGCCTTCGATTGGTGCACTGCCTGCTGGAGCCCGAGCTCTGGGTGGATGAAGTCACTTGGCCGTGCTGCCAGACAGTCAGTACACACACACACACACACACACACACACACACACAGTGGTCATGGCCTCAGCGATTACAGATTTGCATGCAGGTACACACTCCCACAGTGGCAGCCACCAGGTCTGTATTTCAAAATAATCATCCCTTTCCTTTTCTCTCTCGATCGAGGTCTGTTTTTGTCAATGTCCTCATTGAACTGAGCCCATTCTTGGCAGCGTGAAGAACAGAACATTAACCTAATGATGGAAAAACAGACCGTTATAAATTACATAATTCAAACACTCACTCATCGTAAGGAATACATTTTCTCTGGTTTATTCGGTTCTCAAAAACAAAGATATTGGATTTGGAGACAGGTGAAGGGAGTTTTGGCTCTGTCCTTCTCCCCTGTGTAAAATGCTATTCAATTAGACAAGTTGAATGGACCGCAACTCAGAGTGCCATGTGCATATCTCCTTAGAGAGAGCATAGTGTTATTGTTACTATACAACAGGCCTACATAACTGCTTTCCTGTTGGGTATCTGGCTATGTCTCAACCACCATCAGAGATAGAAAGAGAGGGAGAGAATGAAAGAGATGTGAAAGAGAAATTGTAAGTGATGGATCTCAACTGGACTTGTCCTGGAATGTCAGGGTGGAACTCCCACCCCAGTGCATGTAGGGAAGTCTAATCTGCCTCTCCCAGGTGCTTTGGCAGCTGATAAGATTGTATATGACATTAGAGGGTCCAAGACACATTTGTCAAAGACTTTGCGCTGATATGGAAGAGCGTACACACCCAGGCACACATGTACATAGCCTAGTCTTAAACAAACACACAGATACAATGCAGGCTTGGAGGGCACTCCAGAGCTTTCTTCCGGTAGCAAGAACTTTACCAGAACCAGACCTGGCTCATGCAGTGAGACCAAGGCTTACTTACACACAGGCACAAATACTAATGTACACACACACACTATGTCTATAATACACACAGTGATAATGGTGGGGTCATCCTCTGCCACCACAACAAGCTTCTGCTTTTGATTCAAAACTACAAAACATTTTGAATTACTTATAATGTTTTGTTTGTTAAATTTACTCTATGAACCCGTCCACATACAAAGCTTTAGAGATGGCAGATTTTATCTACAAAAAAAACATTATACAATTAAGGATTGCAGAAGTGATGTGAAATGTGGCCAAAACTGAAAAGAAAATGGGGAAAAAATAGTAAAAGTATTTTCTGAAATGAAAGCCATTCTTCAATTTTGGCAGTAAGTTTAAATTCTGGGTCAGTGTGGGGTAAAACAAAAATAGCTCAAATTATTTGAAGATTTCTGTTCCTTCCAAGACAAATGATCTGTACTCGCTCTAAGATTTATGAATTTGTTCCTTGTTTGGAAAGTAATTGAGTTCACTTCTTAATAATTTATTTCCTGGTAAATAAAAAATAAATAATTATAAGAACTCTGGCTTGCATAATCATCTTAAGTGTTTACATTGGTTGTAAACATACCATCATAAAAGCGTTGTGTATTCACCCTGTGTTACGTCCTGGTAAATGCTAAATGTGAAAGAGACAGACCCTGATATGATGTGCCATCTCATAAGCCTTATATCAGATGCAGAGGGGGGAAGATCTATGTTCTCTTGGTATTGGTTGCCCTCTAGCTGTCAGCCTAGAGAACTCTGATTATGAAATAGAACCCAGCGTAGTCCATGCTTTCATGGACACAGGTCAAACAGAGACAGAAATGTTCATCAGCTCACTTGGACAGTTCTGATGACATTCCGGGACGTTTTGGTTTTTACAGTTCACATTGTCCTGGAATAAATGAGATATGAGATATGACGTGAGGCAGACAGACCTCAGACCTGGGACAAATACATAATATGTCACGGTAATACTTTGAGGGGTGCTCGATTTATTTCGGTATTTTGGGACTCTTCCTTCTTTTTTTTTAATCCATTGGTTACATTGTACTGGGGCAAACCAAATGAAGCACAGCTCAAGCTTTTGTAAGTGTTTACTCACACAATTTACTTACGTCTTATGAGATGAGCAGTACTGTGACATAGAATCCCGGTCTATATAATGTCATGGAGATGTGCATTCCCTTGTTTTTCCAAGAACCCGCTGTAGCCGTGTTTGTGCGTGGTATAAGACAAGTGTCATGTAGTTCACAAACATCTTAAAGCCGTGTGGATTATATCCGCTCTGTGTTCGTGACTATCCAGGAAAGCTATACTGTCGGTCTTTAAGTGAGCTCTCACACATTTATTTGCACTACACGCAAACTCGCACAACACGCGGAGAGCCTAATGGTTCCATGGAATGACCCATATTGGGCCTAGCCCAGCTACAGAGGCCTTTTCAATACAGCAATGTTTGCTTTATTGCCATCAAATGTAATTCGTCTTGAGTCGATTGTATTGAATGCTGTGTTCATGAAGCGCAGAGCAACACTGTTTCAAATGAAAAGGACCTCTTTTTAAATGGCAATTAGGAAAAGAAACCTATGGTCCGGATTGACTTGAGCGTTATGCGTGCACTAACAGTCGTAACCATGCTGTAACTCACCCAAAGAATCGGAAGCGACATTTGCTAAACGAGCATAGCAACTTTGCTGTTAATGTTTTTCAATTGGAGGTCACGGAAAGTTTAGAGCAAGATGAATGTTTTCCCCATGAGATGTGATTTTAAATCCTTTTATGGTTTGAAGAGGGGATTTTTTTGAATAAGATATTGCGTGTCGGCAACGTAATTTTTCGCCCTCGGAATGGCCGATGGTGACCACAAATAGCTAGCTAGATTGAAATGGCTCTGAAATGTGGAAGTGAAATTGGTTGATATTTGTGCAACTGTAACATGACTCTCGTTTAAAAGAGCGAAAACAGAACATTTTATATGTCCCCATTTCTTGGAAATATTAAAAAATATATTTTACAGTGTGGTGCTGAGATGTTCAATTGAACCAGACTTTTTTTGGGCGGCTTTAAATGGCTGGCGTTTGGCCAGGCCATATGAGAAGGTAATTAGAGGTAATTCTGCCACATATTACACACTTTAGCCTTATTTTCCTTAGTGAAATGGCATGAACAAGTGCAATAATAGGACACGGAGCCAGGTTTTGTAAACCTACCGTTGAGACACCCATTTATGTAGCATTTTTCAGTGTTTTCCCCCCTCGGCGAACCATAGCACGCCTTGTTTCTTGCTGTGCCAAATCAGGATCCAGATAGCATCTCATCATCCAAGCCTGACTCTAGTTTTCCCCCCATCAGATTTTATTTTTCTTCAGATCACTGACCCACTCAAAACCAGCAGAGCTATGCCACTGGGCAGAGGGGTTGGCAGCAGGATTGTGCCCCCCCGCCACCACCCGAAGCCAACCTTCATTCAGCCCCATCACTTCTCCCTCTCTTTATTTCTCTCTCTATCTCTCTCTCTCTCTCTCTCACACGCTCTCTCTCTCACACGCTCTCTCTCTCTCTCTCTCTCTCTCTCTCTCTCTCTATCTGTCTCTCTCACACACTCACACTCACACACATACACACACCTCGTTAAATTATTTGTGTCTTTTGGCAGCCAAACTGTTGCCTTTTGGTTCAGTAGCCTCTGTCATAGGGAACCATGGGTACCGAGGTACCGCCGCACACGGTTCCATTAGCACAGATTCCCAACATGCTTTGCCCACACCAATGACACCTGGGATACATTAAGATACATTAACCCTGGGCTTATGAACGAGGACCTTTCCAGTTCTGACAGAGTGTTATGCAATTTCCCCAGAGAGAGAGAGGTGATGGGGCTGAATAAAGGAACATTTTGCTGCCAACCGCTCTGCCCAGTGGCATAGCTCTGCTGGTTTTGAGTGGATAAGGAGGGGACCAAGATATATGGTATATGTGTGTGTATATATATTAGCTGGTTTTAGAGAGACACCAAAGGGATGGAATAAAGGTTTTTACTGTGTTCCTTGTTTACATTGATGCACTGCTCTTCTAAAAGGCTCTCTTGCTTCTTGTCTTTCTGCTTCAGGAGGATCAGGGAAGCAGCGACCCAAAGAACCAAAGAAGTCCAACAAGCAGAGGCTCCGGTTCCAGGCCCAGAACCAGCATAGTGACCACCTGGCCTCCATGAGCTCCAGCCAGTAGAGGACTGAGTCCCCCCCCATCCCTTGGAACCTAAACAACACAAAGCTGCTAGCTGCTGCTCCACAAACCTCCACCCCACCCCCCACCCCAGCACACAGTCACACTACACCATATTAATGACCCTACACATGTCTATGGTTGTAGTAAAGTACACATATGCCCTCTGTCTCTGTCTCTCTCTGTCTTCTGCTGCTTCCCTCGTACCGCAGAGTACCGCATCGTAGTGTGCCACTGACAGATCAGCCAATCAGCTCCCCCCTTTTGACCCCACTGTGACATCATAGAACTCATAGAAACACTCGTTCCTTTTGCTCACACGCCATGTACGTCTGGGGAGAACAAACCAACGAGGGAGACCGACACACACCGACTGACAGACGGAGGACGCGAAAGAGCCGGAGAATGAGGAATGAGATGGATGTTGATAATAGTGGTGACGGCCCAGCGATGGGGGCTATGGAAGACGCCAAGACGACGAATCTGACGGAGAGAGGAAGAGCGTGCGAAGAGAGAATGAGAGGATGATCAAGAGAAGAGGAGAGATTTGGCAGAAGGGTGACGGCTATTAAGTGACATCTTGAAATAATTGAGACTTTTCTGTATTTATTTCAAAGCAAACTCTTATTTTCCCTCATTGGAGGCGGAGTGTTCCATGTATGGCCTTTTTGTTCATTGTGTACATTTTTTGAGAGTCATGTTAAGAAATACCATGCGTAGTTGCAGTGTATTTTATTCTCAGCACAAAATGTTTACGTCCAGAACCCGCTTTAATGCTCTAACTGTATGCTGTGGATAAAGACATGTTAGTTGTTCGAACTTAGCATGGCAACAAACTTATGTGTACATAGTTGATGAGTTCATCTAATTATAAAACCTATTACTGTATTTTCGGTATTGACTCCTCCCAGTGTTCTAAATGTTTCAGAGAAAAGGATGTAATACCAAGCTACAGATTCAAAAAAGACTGAAAACGAAATAATAAACATAGCCAACACATAGCTATTACATTTATATGGTATATATTTGATTTATTTATTGATTCTATTTTGTACTTTTGTGTTCGGTGACAATTTTGTCTCGTACTGTTACTCCTCTGTGCTGAAATATGATTTGAATCCCACAATACAGATATCCTTAAAAGAGCCTCTTGTTTGTGTCTGGTCATGCGAAACAGTTTGAGTGTTGCATCGCGTTCATGTGGTCTCATCTACTGATTTCAATGTTTCAAAAACGGCAAAAATAAAGTGCGTACTTTGTTTGACATTCCTTTAGGTTTGATATTCAGGGTTCGACAAATATATGGTCATAGGACTACATATGTGTTTGATTAAAATACATTTCATGTGACTGTTGATGTAGCTTTTCAGTCTTACGGTTCATGGACAGCTAGGAGCGCTAGCTTTAGCTTGTCCCTCTCCCGCATTAGTATATAATTATGTAATTTGAAAAACATTTGTGATATCAATCATGCAATGTGCACTGCGTGACACAAGCTGCCTTCGAGCCAGGGAGATTCGATATGGTCAATTGACCGTGACAGCATGACGTCACTGTGAGCGGCCTGTAAGCCATCTTGACTTGACGTGTCCTCACGGATGGTGCAATGCCACATTGTGATGTCACCACCGTATCATTCATTTCCACCCTCATTATCTTACACATGATTTGGCAATAGAACTGCCTACTGTGCTTCCTTCACACACACTCACTCACCCCCTCTTTATTTGAGCACACATTAGATCTCATTCATTTTCAGGGTTTCAAAACATCAAATAAATAAGTATAAAAATCCAAAATGTGCTGGCTTGCCAAGAAAGGTTTAACGCCAGTCATGGCTAATTAACCTAGTGATGCATACTGTGTAATCATTGCCCCTTAGAAAATGTGAGGCTGTATCTGCCAGACAGCTTATGGACACACAGTAGCGAATGAAACAACGTTGTGTCCTATATCATCCTGGGAGACACCGACCACAGGCTTCCTTTTCCTAGTAATCCTCTGAAGTCACATGATTTTTCCAGAGGGAAAGAGGCGACGGTGTTGATGCTCAAATAACCCATAATACCCGGTTCGCCCATGTAGCCTTCTCGGAGAAGGAGTGAAACAAACCTCTTGCAGTGAAACAGTAGCCTCAGCTAGGAATGGCGAAGGCCTCAACATACAGTATGGTCTTTCACAGGTGTTGGAAAGGATCACGGAGAAGGATGCTTGACATACTCTTCATTTGTACAGCTTAACACTTCCCTTAACCTTTCCCCTTGAAATGTATGGGTACTTATTGACATAAAAGGGGAATATCATCTTTGATGCACCTTATAGAAATGAGAGATATCCATAAAGCCTAGAGTGCAGAACAGTGAGCGGATGGAAATGTAAAAGTAATACTAAGTGTTTTAAAAGACATCTGCTGCTGGTTAAAAGTTAATGAACGATTTACAGATGTCATCCCTAGGGCCAGACTGTCACTGTTTCAGACTGGGAATGAACTGCATTGAAGTGGATTCATTAAGGAGAAGACCACCAACACCACTGAAACACTACACAAGGTCTAGTGGGGGGGAAACTAAGTGCACACTGGAGAATCTCCCTTACCTTTCCGTTTCCAATTATTCCTCTGTCTTTCATCCATTCTGGGTGTATTTGTGTCGTCGGTGAGAAACTGCATTCAGGGTTTCTTTAATGTTGGTTAGTGCATCAACGTTCACCCAGACATCAGAAGGTAGCCCGGCTGATCCCTTTTTATTAGTGAAACCACTTCTGTAAACTTTGAGGCAGCTTAAAGGAAGCGTCTGTGTTTCTCACTCTGTGTGTGTGTGTGTGTGTGTGTGTGTGTGTGTGTGTGTGTGTGTGTGTGTGTGTGTGTGTGTGTGTGTGTGTGTGTGTGTGTGTGTGTGTGTGTGTGTGTGTGTGTGTGTGTGTGTGTGTGTGTGTGTGTGTGTGTGTGTGTGTGTGTGGTTGAAGGACATAGTTAGGTGGTTGAGGCTGACGCTCCCTTTTAATGTGACTGGGTGCATTTTCATTAGTTCAGTTCAGTCCTATTATTAAAGCCCACTTCAAAGGCCCAACAAGTGAAACCACAAACAGGAAATGTCGCAGTGGGCTCTGCACACTAGAGATCCATACTGTAAAGTAGTGTTAAAGGGATAGTTCACCTAAATTGTATACTAATATCGAGTTTTGACAGGTCACCAAAATGCCCAAATCATGTCATTTTGTAAAATTGGTGACTATATCTTTAGTAACGGTGTATCTTGCAGGTAACAAAGGTAAAAGCCCATTTATGCTCCGAATGGAGGTTGTGACGCAATTGCAGAACCTCCGGAGGCATGAAGAGGCCAAATTGAGTTCCACGCTGCATCGCCGTGCGCCTCCCAAATGTTGTGACAATATGGAGGGCTCCGTATTGCTCCGAATTGACATGATTGGTTGACGGTAGGTGGGGTTGGGAGGTCCTGTATAAACACAAACTCACTTCCTCGACAACAGCTCTGCTCAACAGCTCTGCGCTGCTCTGCGAAGCGCAAGTAGTAAGAATGCCCTGACTTCCGCAGAAGCTGTATCACCATAAATGCTGCACGTCCAATGTAGATGTCGGATTGAACATGCAGCGCCTTTAAGGTTTTTTAAGCATACATATATTGCAGTCCCTCTCTTCAGCTACTTCAAATGTGCAGCACTTTGTGAGTGACACATTCGTTCCAACCCCAGATGGCAGAAGTGGAAGTTATGACATCGGTGGGTTAATAACATTGCCCGGGACAATAAACGTTGAAATCATTTGCTGTGTTTAATAACTATATAATTGGGCATCGGTTGCCCTTTGAGCTGAAGGAAATCTGGAACTATTAGTGTTCACATGGGTTATGATGACGCTTGGCATGGCCTGTTGCAGGCCGCACAGAGTAGGTACAATGAAACCAGTCTAAGGCTTTCTACAAGTTTACCATATGTCAGCTATCATATGCAGAGGCACAGAATGAAGGCAAAAATGCCATGTCTTTCATCCACCAAATCCGGACAAATTCCCTCATAATTGCAAAATGGTATCCGGTATCCACGTCCTTTTGAAAAGCAGATTGGCTTCATTAAGAAAAAGTTGCTAAGTAACACGTTTATTACAGGCATAAATAAATATGTAAATAAAAGGTAATTGTCTGTGACCCTCTCTCTGCGTTCTCGGGAGACAAATCGGATGGGTAATTGAAAGGGACCAGGCCCGGTAATGGGACTCCATAGCTAATGCTGGTGTGTTCTGCCTGAGTGCAGCTGAAGTGAGGCTTTGAAGGTGGCTATCTTAGGCAGTGCTCGTGATTATAGCTGTCAGACCTCTTATATCTGTCCCCACTGCTGGAGAGAGATGGACCAACCTAATGACTCTTACTTAAGTCAATTGTTTCCTGTTTACACTGCGCGTCATCATGTTCTGTTTGATTCTTTCAAATGGCCAGCCTTCGACTTTGTCAAGTAGGGGGATATTTGTCATGTCCAGCCTTCGACTTTGTCAAGTAGGGGGATATTTGTCATGTCCAGCCTTCGACTTTGTCAAGTAGGGGGATATTTGTCATGTCCATCCTTCGACTTTGTCAAGTAGGGGGATATTTATCATGTCCAGACTTCGACTTTGTCAAGTAGGGGGATATTTGTCATGTCCAGACTTCAACTTTGTCAAGTAGGGAGATATTTGTCATGTCCAGACTTCAACTTTGTCAAGTAGGGGGATATTTGTCATTGCCAGCCTTCGACTTTGTCAAGTAGGGGGATATTTGTCATGTCCAGACTTTGACTTTGTCAAGTAGGGAGATATTTGTCATGTCCAGACTTCGACTTTGTCAAGTAGGGGGATATTTGTCATGTCCAGACTTCGACTTTGTCAAGTAGGGAGATATTTGTCATGTCCAGACTTCGACTTTGTCAAGTAGGGGATATTTGTCATTGCCAGCCTTCGACTTTGTCAAGTAGGGAGATATTTGTCATGTCCAGACTTTGACTTTGTCAAGTAGGGGGATATTTGTCATGTCCAGACTTCGACTTTGTCAAGTAGGGGATATTTGTCATGTCCAGACTTCGACTTTGTCAAGTAGGAGGATATTTGTCATGTCCAGACTTCGACTTTGTCAAGTAGGGGGATATTTGTCATGTCCAGACTTCGACTTTGTCAAGTAGGGGGATATTTGTCATGGCCAGCCTTCGACTTTGTCAAGTAGGGAGATATTTGTCATGTCCAGACTTTGACTTTGTCAAGTAGGGAGATATTTATCATGTCCAGACTTTGACTTTGTCAAGTAGGGGGATATTTGTCATGTCCAGACTTCGACTTTGTCAAGTAGGGAGATATTTGTCATTGCCAGCCTTTGACTTTGTCAGGTAGGGGATATTTGTCATGGCCAGACTTCGACTTTGTCAAGTAGGGGGATATTTGTCATGTCCAGACTTTGACTTTGTCAAGTAGGGAGATATTTGTCATGTCCAGACTTTGACTTTGTCAAGTAGGGAGATATTTGTCATGTCCAGACTTTGACTTTGTCAAGTAGGGGGATATTTGTCATTCGACTTTGTCAAGTAGGAGGATATTTGTCATGCCAGACTCGACTTTGTCAAGTAGGGGATATTTGTCATGTCCAGACTTTGACTTTGTCAAGTAGGGGATATTTGTCATGTCCAGACTTCAACTTTGTCAAGTAGGGGATATTTGTCATGTCCAGACTTCAACTTTGTCAAGTAGGGGGATATTTGTCAAGTAGGGGGATATACTGTATATGACTTGGGCTGTGTTTCTTAAGTTACATTTCAACAGGTGCAGAATATATTATATTCCTGACCTGGTGTGAGGTTTCCTTAGGGGCTTGGCAGTCGTTTTCGGTCTGTTTCACCTAACATTCCTCTTCTCCTTTCCAATGACTCATTTTGCTGATGGTGTACCACCACCAGCAGCACCATGGAGAGAGTGTTGCTTTTTTTTCTCAAGTTCAATAAATCAACAGTGAGGCCCAAACAATGAAAACACACAACCATTTCCCCTTACCTCCACCTACCTTCACCGGAGGGAAATAAGCACAGGGACCCTGTCCTTTCATTCAGGATGTGACACACATGGTCTTTATGACCCCAGCTGAATCATACTGTGCACTTAAAAAACATTAGTGATTACCTAGCGGAGCAAACAATTCCCCTTACAGGCAGACAGAGAGCCATGGGCATAACTAACTGTATTTAGCTCGGGAGCCAGCTGGTAAGGACGTCCACGAAGACTACTATTTTCCCCCCTTTTTTTGGCAGCCCTTCTCCATTCATTGACTTTTTATATGTGCCTAGTAGCCGCGTTACCACTGGTTTCAAGGGAGAATTCATCAACAACAGCTCTCATTAAACCATGTTAAGACCACTCGTGTTGGATATAAGGTGACCAGCATAGGCCCATAAGGGCCATGTCTGTTCCACGGAGCTGACACAAGTGGCCCCTCAAGAAATGGGTGTCCGCTATCATGTAGGGGAGCACAGGTTCCAGGGGGGCCATTTGAGCATGAGAGCCAAGAGTCGTGCATTCATGGTGAGAGGGGTTAAGGGTGGTTAGGAGGGTATAAGTAAAGTAGAGGGTAATGGGGTCTCATTGTCCTGGAATGCTCGACCCCACCTTCCCCCGTGCCTCCATTGAGAGGGGTTAAGGGTGGTTAGGAGGGTATAAGTAAAGTAGAGGGGGAATGCTCGCCCCACCTTCCCCCATGCCTCCATTGAGAGGGGGATTATGCAGCGCCATGCTTCATAGTCAACCTCTGCCTCGACTTGGAGGATCTTGAGTGGAAATCTTCATCCAGTCACACCACACACATAAACACACATATGCACGCACGCGTGCACACACACTCACAAACATCACCACACATAATCTACACCACAATAAGGAGCCTGTTGTTTCCTGCTTCCAGCCAGCGATGGGGTTTCCTCTTAGAGGTGGTAGGTGTGGGTCTGGTCTGGTCTGGAACCGGGCCAGGCTGCAGCAGGGTGTCATGGCTGCTGTCTCTCCTGACTCCTCTGTTGTCTGGAGCCATGGAGCCAGCCATAGAACACCCTCCACTCCATCAATCAGCCCCCCCCAGACTCCCGCCTGCCCGTCAGTCCTCCTCAGCAGCCAGCGCCAGCTTTTATTGGCTGCATTGTGCGGTGGGTCTCAGAAATGGGTTTAATCAACTAGCCATAGGGGAGGTCGTGACCTCATGTCAATGGTTCCCAGGTCTGGGTGAGAAGTGTGATCTGTGGTTCAGTCACTAGTTCACACTCAGGACTTATTTTTGGTTAAAGTGATCAATTATATGAAAGTAATGACTAATGGGAGGTAGCCTGACAGACAGCGCAATCCATATAACTGCACATTATCCACAACAATCCATTTAAATTAATAATTAAATGAATAATCATCTCAAGGCACTGGTTATTGCAAGGCAGCATAGTTCCTCTGCTTCTAGAACAGGGAAAGATTGCAGATGCTTGTAATCTTTCATCTATAAGTGTGTGTGTGTTAACATAACATGCGATATTTCAGTATAAGCTACATCCCTCTGGGGTGTGTGTGTGTGTGTGTGTGTGTGTGTGTGTGTGTGTGTGTGTGTGTGTGTGTGTGCGTGTGTGTGTGTGTGTGTGCGTGCGCCCGTGCGTGTGTGTGTGTGTGTGTGTGTGTGTGTGTGTGTGTGTGTGTGTGTGTGTGTGTGTGTGTGTGTGTGTGTGTGTGTGTGTGTGTGTGTGTGTGTGTGTGTGTGTGTGTGTGTGTGTGTGTGTGTGTGTGTGTATGTGTGTGTGAATGCGTGTGTATTTTAATGTGGTCGTCTAATTATCACAGTGATTTGTTTTTACAGTAGGCTGAACAAATCCACCTACCAAGTCACAAACATACAGTAGATTTTCTGGGATATAAATCAATAGCATGTACTTATTCTCTGGGAAAGTGGAGGAATTAGCAATTAATACATCGGAGCAAATATATAAATGCTATATTCAGGCTGTACTATCAAATCCTCACTAAAGTACTTCAGCAGGACCGCCAATAGCGTTTAACAGGTTTTGTAAAGCATCCAGCGAAGAGTGTCTGCTAATCAAATGACTAACAATGATAGCATCCTGTGGGATCCTCAGTTTGCTGCCCTGCGTGGAAATTTCTTCACTTTAAAACACTGCCGTGAAGATTTATAGAGCCAGTATACTCGAGCAAACCAATGAGACAGACATTTAATTGCTGTTGCCTGCCTGGCTTGTATGCATTGTGTGAAATAAAATAAACCACATGGTCTGCGTGTGTGTGCGTGCATGCCTGTTTGTGCATTCCCGCGTGTGTGTGCTCGCAAGACAGCTGCCGGACCTAGCTCTCTGGCTGCATTGTCTGTCTCCCTGTGTGGCTCGGCTTGGCAGCGGTTGTGCTGGTACGGGGGTGTACAGCAGGCATCTGTCTGGGCGCGAAGCATGGCAGTGTACTGTTCAACCCCCTGCAATGATTGGCTGCTCTGAGGTCTGTCTATGAGAGTGGGAGTCTAGCAGGCAGGCTCCAGTCTCTGTGGTGGGGTTAAGCCCCAAACCAATAAGCTTATGGAGACCATGGGTTTACTAGTGCCCACACACATACGCCATTGACAACCACTCACAATCAGGCAGATCACACATATGCCACAGCAACTGGCAGCTGATTACAATGTGTGAACACACAATGCCTTGACCTCTCTGGCCTATGTCCGTGTCACGCATCTGTTCGTGTGGCCATGCCACTGAGTCTCAGTCTATGTTTTCTATACATTTATTCACTAAATTAAACACCATGCCATTAATGAACTTAGTGGTCATTATAACGGCGAGGTGCGATCCCATCCATGCCTAACATGATACAATAGCACACATGCCACCCTGGCCAACAGCCCTATCTCCCTGTTGGTGAACAAATTAAGGAGAGTGAGGCTGTGCGTTATCTTTTACCATATCTAATGTGTTATATACTCCTACATTCATTTCACATTTCCACAAACTTCAAAGTGTTTCCTTTCAAATGGTATCAATAATATGCATATCATTGCATATCCTTGCTTATATCCTTGCTTATCCTTGCATATCCTTGCTTATCCTTGCATATCCTTGCTTATATCCTTGCATATCCTTGCTTATATCCTTGAGCTACAGGCAGTTAGATTTGGGTATGTCATTTTAGACAAAAATTGAAAAAAGGGGCAGATCCTATAAATAATGTTTACATACTGCTTTACTCATCTCATATGCATATACTGTATTTTAGTCAATGCCACTTTGACATTGCTCGTCCTAATATTTATATAGGTGTCAATTTCTAAAGTTCTCCATAGCTCAAACAACTCCATTATCCATGTGCACTAAGCAAATGACTCCATTACCTCTCTGCACTCAGGGACCCACCATTATTTCTCTGCACACAAGGACCTGCCAGTATCTCTCTGCACACAAGGACCCCCCCCATTTGCTTTCTGCACACAAGGACCTGCCATTGGCTCTCTGCACACAAGGACCTGCCATTGGCTCTCTGCACACAAGGACACGCCATTAGCTCCCTACACACACCTCTACGCACCTGCCATACCTGTGGACTGCATTCACTTCCTGTCGACAGCCACCTAGAACACCAAAAGAGTAGGTTTTTATACACATTGAAGTCACATAATCAGTTCAATTGTCCAATGAAAATGCTTGCTGCATTAGCTGAATGAAAAGGGGCCATCAGTCACACCTGTGACAGTTACTCCTCACATCCAACATGGTCCCATTAGAATATGTCATCTTGAGGCATGAGGTCTTGCTACCAGGAATACATATCTCCAGGGATTATTTCGTTTTCTGGAGAATTTGAAAACTGCTAACAATTAGAGCAGGGTTCCCCAACTGGCGGCCCAAGGGACAAATTAGGCCCACATGTGGTTTTATATGGCCCCCCAAGTCCCCCCCCCCCCATTTAAAAAATAAATATTTATCATTTTCATTGTTTGGACATCCAAGTGACCAAAAATGTGGAAATCTGTATTCCCATGCATAATAGTGATCGTAATGGTGATCGTATACAAATGTAAGCAAGGTTTGAAATTATTTGAAATTATTTTAGTCAACAGCTTATTGCAGTCAATTTGCAGTCTATACATTATATTATGTCATATTATTTGTAATTATGATCCAGCCCCACAACCATCAGCTCAAGAAAAAAAAATGGTCCGCGGCAGAATACATATACATATAGTTGATGATCCCTGCATTAGAGGATGTGCAAGTCAAAGTAATCTCGGAAGAGGGGGTGGGGTTATTCCGCTCTCATCTATGTTTTTTCATTGGTTGAAGCAGCCTCTTCCTTGGTACAAAGGTCACGCTCTCACTCACACACATGCATGCATACACGCACGTATGGTATACTGTATTTCCTCAAATATAGTGACATTTAATATAGTGACACCCAAGCTGACCTATTAGCTACAGTATGTCACTTATGGTGGGTAACGTCACGTCAGAGTGAAGGTGAACAAAGGGCAACTAGGGGGAACTTCTCTCCATAATTCACATTGTAGGCTAATGTGCTTCTATTCCCTCCTTCCTCTGGCAATGTGCACAGCCACGAATAAAAAGACGTTGTGACATGGGAACTCTGCCAAGGCATCTGTAAACACAGGAAGAGAATTCAATGGGAGACCGGTGTAATTAGTCTAATAAATGTTTTAACGTGGATGTATTGGAAACAAAGCAGAGCTTATTGCGGCACGCATGGCTTTTATTGTGAGACCTTGTAAGCGGATGATGTTTTCTGCTCCGAGTCAAAGGGCTCTCTCATTTGGTGGCAATGAAACGAGTTCACGGGAGCACTTGCACTAACCGGTGTTCTACTACCGAGGAAGCAAAATGTGGAACTGCTCTCCTTTTTAAAAAAATAATATGAGGATGCAATAAAAATGCGTGTATGGATTTAGTTTTAATTCCAGACCTTTTTTTAATGATCGCATTAACCCCGATAAAAGATATATGAATGAACGTGGATGAGGGATTACAAAAGGAGAGCATGCTGATTTGATTCCGTTTTTGAACGATGTGCTAAGTAACATGGACGCTTGTTTGAAGCATCCATTAAAAAAGCCATGTGAGACTGTATGAATGGTGGTATATAGAGTTTACTGAGGTACTGAGCAGGGTGACATGTTTCTGGTTTAATACTGTTACAATAGGCTGTCATGCTCATTACCGAGGAGGCGGCTGTACTGGTTAGGAACAGCTTGCCCAGAGCCTCTGGTTAGGACCTGCACACACACCAGACTGCCCTCCTTTAATGGGCTGGGGCTGCCAGTTAGTGCATTGCTGGTTCCTGCCCTATAGATGTGGCTTTTGAGAGGGTGTCGGGGGGGGGGGGTTGGAGGGGGGCAGAGAGGGGGTCAGGCTCGCTCTCCACTGAGTGTCAGCCAAATTGCTGCCACATGAATGCCTTGTGCACTTGTGATTACGAAACGAAGGAAAATTATTTATTTTTTGAAAATGGCTTCCAATGGCGCATAATTGAGCCCTAATAGGACACGGCCGAACTTGAACGCATCTTTAGCATCTACACAATCCAAGCTCGAGGGATGAACAGTGTGTCGACACAACACAACCATCTAAGCAGGGGTCTCTGAGCATGGAAGACGGAGGGTGAGGTATGTGAGAGGAGCTGGTCACATCATGGCCACCATGTGGATCCATCCAGTTACACAAGTTGTGTTGGTCTCTTATTTACTATGTCCTGTGCAGTGTTGGGGAGTAGTGAACTAACTACATGTATTTCAACTAGTCATTTAGCTACATTTTGCAGTAGTTTGGTGGTACAGTAGTTGAACTAAATTCAAATATTGGTAGTGTTTTCAGTAGTTAATTACTTTCTTGCCATGTAGCGTGTAGCTAACCTCTGGAGCGACACAAGAATTTCCTTTTCTTTTCAGGCATCAGACCTGCCTAATTTTCACTTGAAACAATGTTTTTGTGTTTAATTTCAGAATTCTATATGATTTTTTATCTTTCATGAAGTATAAGTAGCTTTAGTTAAGTAAACTATATTTTTCTTATGGGTAGCTTTAGTGTAGATTAACTTCTAGTGTGAAGTAATTGGTAGCTTGGTAAACTATATTTTGAGAGTAGCTTCCCCAACTCTGGTCTTGTACTGCTTAATTAACCCCCGGCAGGCTAACGTCGTCAGGCTCAACTGTTTTATATCTTCCTTTCTTGATGGAGGCAGATATTTTTAGCCATTTAGTGTGGCACTGTGGGGTGGTTGTCTAGAGGAGGTTGCTGTGTGCCGTGGCCTTCTCAGTTGTAGATTACAGTTGAAGTTGTAAAAATGTTTGTGAAGTGAAAACCTCTCAGAGCTGTGGTGCTCATGCCAAAAAAGGGTCTTCACAGCAGCCCTCAAGTTTGTTCAGCTATCTATATACTCAAGGGAATTACACACAGACCTGCTCTTATTTTGGCTGTCAATGAACCCAAGTTTTAAACCTTTTCACTACTAAAGTACCTAAAAACCATGTCTACATAACTACGCTGTGAAGTAAGAAGCTTAACCTCAGGCAAGCCAATAATTGTCCTTTATTCATTCCATGTCTCTCTAGTGGTGGAAATAGCTTGTTGTGGAATCTCCATCCTCTGTCTACATCTCATTCGTTTACTACTGTAAGCCTAGCCTACCTACTTGACTAGAATTAGCCTGAGATCTTAATTTGCTTGCAAAGTTCAGTCATCGAAATAACTCGGGGAAAACAGACTCATAAAGACATACACTAGCACTTGTATTACATTATGGAGACATTCACAATGGAAATGCTTCGTCTTGTCTTGCAGCCACGCAGGACCATTTAGTAAGCAAAATGGGCTTTTTCAACACCACGTTATGTCCTTCTTTCGTTGGTTTCTCGTCCCACCATTTCTTCCACAATGCTGTCAAAATGAGGCACATTGGAAATAGCTCCTATTTGATCCATGTTGCTTTACACCCAGCTTTTATAACGTAACGTGGCAACTATTACATGGTAAGGGACTAATGATATATTTTCTCAGCTGGAACGTGGGAATCGCACCGCGGACACGGAGCAGTCTCGAGTCTCAGTAAATTAGTGCGTGAAGCTAAGTGAAAAGTGAGCCGCTTGCCAGCCCAGCGCCGCGCTGGTTTGTGATCGGTGGGGAACCCGCTGCCCACATGTTATGAGAGGGAGGGAGTTGCGAGGGATTGAGAGAACCTATAGTGAAACGAAGTCCTCTTTCACTGGAGAGACACTCAAAACCCAGACCCTCTGACAGCTCGGAAATACCCATTTTAATATGGGGGAAAAGTGGATTTGGCCAGACAGTTTCGTTCTTCATGTGGAAACTCATCTGTCCCGACTCTCGTCTCTCTGATGTGAGGCGACACCCAGTGACTTTAGGAAGAGGAGATCATATTCGGGCAAGCATGGAGTTAGGTCACGTAAATGAAGGTTCTTCTGAGGTCTGGTAATACAGGGTGTGGGTCAGAGGCCATAGAGGGAGCTGGAGACATGGGTTTGAGAGGAAGGTTTGAGTGGCACACAGCCTTCAGCATTCTACACTATCCTGCTCTGACAGGCACCTTTCACATATGCCTCTCTATTGGTCTTTACTTAATCAAACCTTGAGTTTCTGGGACTAAAATCTGTACACTGTAAGAATGCAGATGTGAAATGTAATGTTTTACTTAAGCTACATTGACAAAAGAATGTGGACACCCCTTCAAATGAGTGGATTTGGCTATTTTCCGCCCCACCGTTGCTGACAGGTGTATACAGTCGATAGACAAACATTGGCAGTAGAATGGCCCATACTGAAGAGCTCAGTGACTTTCAACGTGGCGCCTTCATAGAATTACACCTTTCCAACAAGTCAGGGGCAGATCAAATCTCTGCCCTGCTAGAGGTGCCCTGGTCAACTGTAAGTGCTGTTATTGTGAACTGGAAACGTCTAGGAGCAACAAGGGCTCTGCTGCGAAGTGGTAGGCCACACAAGCTCACAGAATGGGACCGCTGAGTGCCGAAGCGCGTAGCGTGTAAAAATCGCCTGTCCTCGGTTGCAACACCCACTGCGGGTTCTAAACTGCCTCTGGAAGCAACGTCAGCACAAGAACTGTTCGTCGGGAGCTTCATAAAATGGGTTTCCATGGCCGAGCAGCCGTACACAAGCTTGATCACCATGCGCAATGCCAAATGTTGGCTGCAGTAGTGTAAAGCTCACCGCCATTGGACTCTAGAGTGGAAATGAGTTATCTGGATTGATGAATCACGCTTCACCATCTGGCAGTTGGAAGGACGATTATGGGTTTGGCAGATGCCATGATAACGCTACCTGCCCGAATGCATAGTGCCAAATGTAAAGTTTGGTGGAGGAGGAATAATGGTCTGGAGCTGTTTTTCATGGTTCGGGCTAGACCCCTTAGTTCCAGTCAAGGGAAATCTTAACTCTACAGCATACAGATATTCTAGACAATTCTGTGCTTCCAACTTTGTGGCAATAGTTTGGGGAAGGCCCTTTCCTGTTTCAGCAGGACAATGCCTCCGTGCACAAATGGTTTGCAGAGATTGGTGTGGAAGAACTTGACTGGCCTGTACAGACCCCTGACCTCAACCCCATCGAAGCAGGGAACAGAGCAGGGGAACTGACAAATATAGGGGAGGTAATAAACAGATTGATAAGTGAGTCCAGGTGAGTCCAATATCGCTGAAGCGCGTGACGAGGGAAGGCAGGTGTGTGTAATTGATGGCAGGAGTGCGTGATGCCGGGCAGCCTGGCGCCCTCAAGCGCCAGGGGAGGGATGAGCGGGAGCAGACGTAACAGACATCAATTGTGCAAACATTCAGTAGGTAAAACAGGGAAATATGTACTCGTTGTTTACTTCTGTTACAGCATTTCATTCACAACAATACAGAAAAGTTGTAGAGGGTAAATGCAAGTCTGAAAGTCACAATGTACTGTAAGATATGTATGAGGAATACACAGTAATACAGTAATACAGCACAATTTGAATACAATAATCTATCTGTAACACAATCTATTGGTGAATTCTACATGTCATATATAGGACTGCACAACGACCTCATGCTGGTGGCAGAGCAGCAGTATTCAATCATCAGCAAGAACAAGACATTTGCAACATGGTCATAGCCAACAATTCCATCAGGCTAAGAGAGATCCAAAGTGTAATCATAAATGGCAACCATATCTTGGCAAATCAATTCTGTCGGCATTTCCACTATAGACAGACTTTTGAAAAAAATCTAATGTGACAGAGTGAAGGAGCTGCGGTACCAGTATGTTCAGGTAGGAGCTGCGGTAGCAGTATGTCCAGGTAGGAGCTGCGGTAGCAGTATGTCCAGGTAGGAGCTGCGGTAGCAGTATGTCCAGGTAGGAGCTGCGGTAGCAGTATGTCCAGGTAGGAGCTGCGGTAGCAGTATGTCCAGGTAGGAGCTGCGGTAGCAGTATGTCCAGGTAGGAGCTGCGGTAGCAGTATGTCCAGGTAGGAATGTCCAGGTAGGAGCTGCGGTAGCAGTATGTCCAGGTAGGAGCTGCGGTAGCAGTATGTCCAGGTAGGAGCTGCGGTAGCAGTATGTCCAGGTAGGAATGTCCAGGTAGGAGCTGCGGTAGCAGTATGTCCAGGTAGGAGCTGCGGTAGCAGTATGTCCAGGTAGGAGCTGCGGTAGCAGTATGTCCAGGTAGGATCTGCGGTAGCAGTATGTCCAGGTAGGAGCTGCGGTAGCAGTATGTCCAGGTAGGAATGTCCAGGTAGGAGCTGCGGTAGCAGTATGTCCAGGTAGGAGCTGCGGTAGCAGTATGTCCAGGTAGGACAATGCTGATGCATTGATTGTTTTTTGTCTTTGTTGTCTTGTATGCTGACGCTGTTCCTGTCTCGTTCCATGTCCGTTCCTTAGGTAGGAGCTGCGGTAGCAGTATGTCCAGGTAGGAGCTGCGGTAGCAGTATGTCCAGGTAGGAGCTGCGGTACCAGTATGTTCAGGTAGGAGCTGCGGTACCAGTATGTTCAGGTAGGAGCTGCGGTAGCAGTATGTCCAGGTAGGAGCTGCGGTACCAGTATGTTCAGGTAGGAGCTGCGGTACCAGTATGTTCAGGTAGGAGCTGCGGTAGCAGTATGTCCAGGTAGGAGCTGCGGTAGCAGTATGTCCAGGTAGGAGCTGCGGTAACAGTATGTCCAGGTAGGAGCTGCGGTAGCAGGATGTCCAGGTAGGAGCTGCGGTAGCAGTATGTCCAGGTAGGACAATGCTGATGCATTGATTGTTTTTTGTCTTTGTTTTCTTGTATGCTGACGCTGTTCCTGTCTCGTTCCATGTCCGTTCCTTAGGTAGGAGCTGCGGTAGCAGTATGTCCAGGTAGGATCTGCGGTAGCAGTATGTCCAGGTAGGACAATGCTGATGCATTGATTGTTTTTTGTCTTTGTTTTCTTGTATGCTGACGCTGTTCCTGTCTCGTTCCATGTCCGTTCCTTAGGTAGGAGCTGCGGTAGCAGTATGTCCAGGTAGGAGCTGCGGTAGCAGTATGTTCAGGTAAACCATTGGTGTGCGCGTGGTATATTGTACAGGGAGTTTTACTGTACTTCAATGATGCCTGTATATACTTCTTGAAGTTGTAGATACCCATAAGAACAGAAAACACTTCTACTGTACTATACTCTCTGATTCTAGAATAGGCTATATAAAACTATCTTTATATTTTGTTTCTGTGTTACTATATAGAGAATAATGGAGCTGGAAGGACATGAAATGACCCATATTCTTGTTTTTGTGGACGAGGCTGGGTTCAATCTGGCCAAAGGCAGGAGACATGGCAACAATCTCATTGGAGGGCAATATTACAATGTGTGCTGCCATTTCTGAGAATGGTGTGAGCACACATATTCCACACATTGGGCACTATAACACCCAACTTCTCCTGGCCTTCCGCAATACACTTTACGGAGACCTAATACCAGAACACGAAAGAGGTGTAGTTATATTTGTCAAATGATGTCATTGTGTGGAATAATGTCAGCTTCCACCGAACCAACATTGTTAGGGAAAGGTTTGCTGCGCATGAAAGGATAACAGTGTAGTTTCTTCCACCATCCTCCCCATTCCTGAATCTGATAGAAGAGTTTTTCTCAGCATGGCGGTGGAAAGTATATGATCAGATGTCTCTGTTAGATGCCATGAAGGCCGCTTGTGAGGACATCACAAGTGATCATTGCAGGGGATGGTTGCGCCACGCAAGGAGATGTATCCCCCGGTGCCATCACAAGGGAAAACATCAGCCATGATGTCCACCAAGAAGATGGGAATTAGTAGTGTTACGTACTTTTTTTACAGAACTACCGCAGGTTTTTTAAATTTTAGCATGGATATCATGTGGCACATTTTCTGTTTACTATATAAAGTGGGGAGAACAAGAATTTGATACACTGCCAATTTTGCAGGTATTCCTACTTACAAAGCACGTAGAGGTCCGTCATTTTTATCATAGGTACACTTCAAATGTGAGAGACGGAATCTAAAACAGAAATACAGAAAATCACATTGTATGATTTTTAAGTAATTAATTAGCATTTTATGGCATGACATAAGTATTTGATACATCAGAAAAGCTGAACTTAATATTTGGTACAGAAACCTTTGTTTGCAATTACAGAGATCTTACGTTTCCTGTAGTTCTTGACCAGGTTTGCACACACTGCAGCAGGGATTTTGGCCCACTCCTCCATACAGACCTTCTCCAGATCCTTCAGGTTTCGGGGATGTCGCTGGGCAATACGGACTTTCAGCTCCCTCCAAAGTTTTCTATTGGGTTCAGGTCTGGAGACTGGCTAGGCCACTCCAGGACCTTGAGATGCTTCTTACGGAGCCACTCCTTTGTTGCCCTGGCTGTGTGTTTCGGGTCGTTGTCATGCTGGAAGACCCAGCCACGACCCATCTTCAATGCTCTTACTGAGGGAAGGAGGTTGTTGGCCAAGATCTCGCGATACATGGCCCCATCCATCCTCCCCTCAATACGGTGCAGTCGTCCTGTCCCCTTTGCAGAAAAGCATCCCCAAAGAATGATGTTTCCACCTCCATGCTTCACGGTTGGGATGGTGTTCTTGGGGTTGTACTCATCCTTCCTCCAAACACGGCAGTTGGAGTTTAGACCAAAAAGCTCTATTTTTGTCTCATCAGACCACATGACCTTCTCCCATTCCTACTCTGGATCATCCAGATGGTCATTGGCAAACTTCAGACGGACCTGGACATGCGCTGGCTTGAGCAGGGGGACCATGCGTGCGCTGCAGGATTTTAATCCATGACGGCGTAGTGTGTTACTAATGGTTTTCTTTGAGACTGTGGTCCCAGCTCTCTTCAGGTCATTGACCAGGTCCTGCCGTGTAGTTCTGGGCTGGCCATTGTTTTATACAGGTAACGAGTTCAAACAGGTGCAGTTAATACAGGTAATGAGTGGAGAACAGGAGGGCTTCTTAAAGAAAAACTAACAGGTCTGTGAGAGCCGGAATTCTTACTGGTTGGTAGGTGATCAAATACTTATGTCATGCAATAAAATGCTAATTAGTTACTTAAAAATCATACAATGTGATTTTCTGGATTTTTGTTTTAGATTCCGTCTCTCACAGTTGAAGTGTACCTAAGATAAAAATTAGAGACCTCTTTGTAAGTAGGAAAACCTGCAAAATTGGCAGTGTATCAAATACCTGTTCTCCCCACTGTATGACTTTACATGTAAGAAATATGTAAAAATGGTCATGCAAATGTGAATTTTCTGTTTACATGTAGCACATTGCTACAAAATGTACTGTATACATACAAATGTGCATATCCTTTTTCTGTGTACTACAGTATTGTACAGTATTGACTTTTCACAGTAATCGTTTACCTACTGTTGAAATCGGTATCTAAAAAGCTCAGTGTGATACACAATAGCATTCAGTTAGACCAAACTGCCCTTTTTGTATAGTACTGGAAACAGTCAGTGTCAACAAAAAGGTGGACCAAAACTGACATTTGTACATCACAAACATTTCCAGGGTTGACTGCCATGGTGAAAAAACATCGAAACATTTTGACCTGTACGGCTCACACGATGACAAAAAAACGTTTCATTTTGGTGGCATTGGCCAATTTACTGACACAATAACTAGGTTTTGAAGCATGAATTAAATGTCTTGGGTGAGTTACTACATTTTTCAGACATACAATAGATGTCCCATAAAACAGTTGTGACAATTGCACTTACAGTTTAGAGAATGTTAAGACTGTTTAAAAAAAAATGAGCCAAAGCGATTAAGAAACTGTAATGCCCATGATTTTGGAATGAGATGTTCGACGAGCAGGTATCCACATACTTTTGGCCATGTAGTGTATATCCGGTCATCTGTTTGGATTTAATAAGGCCCTACTTCTAGACTTAAATTTAATTTACTGATTGAAAGTCGTTTTGGATATGAGCGTGTGTAAGAGCTTCTCATGTGGGGATCAATTTCCTACATAGGTTTGTTTTCTTTTCTCCAGAGAATGTTATTGCCAATTGTTGCATGATATTCTGAAAACTCAAGGTTTGATTAGGAAAAGGTCTATCTAAACTGTGAAAACTGAGCACAAGAACAAGGCACACTCACGTGGAAGAATCATCTGTCCCCAGATAAGAATAAGGCTCACAAAATATACACCCTTTATGTACTGTAGAATATACCTTGTACTTATGATTGCTACTGAAGCTGTTTTCCTTGAAGTTATTCAGTGAAAATCTACACAAATATATGAACTTTGTGTTTGGATTATAATGCCGCCTTATTTAATACACATGTACGTAGTAATATTCAGCAGCTACGCAACCCTGCCTCCAGGGCATTCTTTGTTTTTAACTAAAGAGAAGAGAAAAAAAACACACAAAAAACATCCACATGCTAACATTTATACAGTGATTTCTTTTAATTGCCCTCTACTTTTTAATTTGCCTTGGACTAATGCTTTTAAAAGCGGTGCTGGAGGTATTTTATTGAAGTCGTGCATAATTGCAGGACAGAGTTGTCCTAATTGCCGTGGCCTCATAGCCGCCCAGCTCCTTCTTTACCTGACAACCTGCGTTATTCGTTTCATTCCCAATGTCCACCACGCCACATAGCATTTACAGTTGGAGCAGCGAGGGGAACACTTATTGAGCTTCCTCCAGGTTCGAAGCTTCAAAGGATTACGTGAATGAACGTGCCTAGATTCTGGGCGCCCCGGGTTAAAGTCCAAAAGGAATCACGTTCAAATTGAAAAGTCATGGTTGACTTTTTCGGGTTGGACTTTAAACGCAGATGGCCTAATAGATATATGTGGAGGTGAAGGGGAAATAAAATATGTTTTATAGATTTCAGTCTAAGCAGCCAGGAGGAAAAGGTGATATTTAGTTAAAGACTTCCAGTTAGAATAAAGCTTCTGTCAAAACAGTGAACATAAACTCTACTTGACAAGCTAAGTCCCCTAACTCAGCCTCTCTGACATCTTGGATGTCTTCCTTCTTCCAGGGGAATACACGTCCGTTATTAAAGTAAATGTCACACAAAGTGACAGTAACTATGGCTCCATCCAACAGCTTTCAGTTGAATGCCTCAATAAAACAAGCTATGACTTTTACTCTTCTGTCTTGATGGAAAACAATTCTGCACTGATGAGAAAAGCAACAAAGTAAATATCCTCCTAATATTTATGATTATGAGCTTCCAGTTCCTGTGCTGTCCAGAGGCCCTATATCTCCCCCAATGGCTGTGTGTCAGCTACACACTGGGTGTCAGGAAGGCCAGCCAGGCCCCACATCTGCAGTAAACTAACTCTGCACTGCCACGCTTGACAGCTCCGTCGTCTGTTAGCTACGATACCATCCTCCTCCAACAGGAAAAAGAGAGAGAGAAGAACTAGAGAGTGAGGGAGAAAACGGAGAGTCGTTCTGGATGTTAGGAGAGAAAAAGGGTGAAAATAAGTGTTGTGCCGAGGAGTTATGGCTGGGGTTTGACCCCTCTTGCCTTCTGAGCCACAGTGCTACTGTATCTCATCCTCACTGCTGTAAAGACCTCTGTTTTATGGTCTCAATTTCCCATGTGAAAAACTAAGGAGCAGTCCCAGCCAGCAGATGTTCTGTTCTAGGTCCAAGTGTTTCTTCGTCTGATTCTCTCTCTCTCTCTCTCTCTCTCTCTCTCTCTCTCTCTCTCTCTCTCTCTCTCTCTCTCTCTCTCTCTCTGTGTGTATGGTTGAGGCTGACCCTTTTAATGCATGCATGTGTTTGCCTGCATGCACGGGGGAATTGTGTGTGTATTTACATCCTGGTATGTGCAAATGTTCAGGAACGGTAAGGTGAGAGGTGTTACGAGTTCCGCTGATCAAATCTTATTGGGTGGTAAAAACGTCTTGAAGAGTTAAGTGGCGGCAGTATTTTTGGATGAATTTGTGCGCTCAAAATAAACACGAACGCTTCATTAGAGGGGTAAATGGAAAGTGAGTGTTTATGGTCTCAATTACCACCTTTGCTTTAGTGCCTGCTTTAATCACAGCCATATCCCTCTAACACTCACCAGAACGCAATCTCCCACTGCAACACACATCAACACGGAGACTGGGAAGTTAGAGTTACTAAATGGCCATGAATTTGTCAGCAAGAGAACAGAACATTGTGTAATGTGACTGCATATACCTTGGCCCACAGTGGATGTTGCGCCATACACATAGTACTGAAAACATCTATACTTTCAACAAAGAAATATATACACTAAGTATACAAAACGTTAAGAACACCTGCTCTTTCCATGACATAGACTGACCAGATGAATCCAGGTGAAAGCTATGGTTAAGGAAGGATTTTTTAAGAGACAATTGAGACATGTATTGTGTATGTGTGTCATTCAGAGGGTGAATGGGGATGACAAAATATTGAACTTCCTTTGAACAGGGTATGGTTGTAGGTGCCAGACGCACCCCGGTTTGTGTCAAGAACTGCAACGCTACTGGGTTTTTTCCCGTGTGTGTATCAAGAATGGTTCACAACCCAAAGGACATCCAGCCAACTTGACACAACTGTCAGCATTGGAGTCAATATGGGCCAGCATCCCTGTGCAACTCAATATTAGGAAGGTGTTTCTAATGTTAGGTATGCTCAGTATACTGTATATCCGAATATGTGGTGTTTTTTGGGGGGTTGGTTGAAATGCCTTTAAGAAATGGAATCAAAACTATTCAGTACGTCAAATAAATATGTTGTAATCACCAGTAATATCAAGTGAGAAAACATCAAATGTTCTTTGGCACTCAAACATTTCACATGTACAGCCTGTGGTTCATCAAACTTAATCACCGTTCAATTCCAGTTTCACAAGAGCCCACAAGATCCAACTTGGGTAGAACATGTTTTGAGTTTCCTATCGCATGGTCTCGAACAACAATTCGGAGAAATTGAAACAATATGTGCCATATCAACACTTGCGGTCACTGAACCATCGCCACATAATGGGGTCATATTGTTTTCTGTTTCTGGCTGCCACAAGAGTCAGGCATTATGGTTCATGCTCATACATGCTCATACCAGTGACCCCATCTTGTGGACGTATTGTAGTAGGTAACCTCATGCTCTACAAATGGGAATTTACAGTGCATTCAGAAAGTATTGAGACCCCTTGACTTTTTCCACAATTTGTTACGTTACAGCATTCATCTAAATTGTTTTTTTCCCCTCATCAATCTACACACAAAGCAAAAACAGGTATTTAGAAATTGTTGCTAATTTATTACAATTATAAAAATTGAAATATGACATTTACATAAGTATTCAAACCCTTTACTCAGTACTTTGTTGAAGCAGCTTTGTCAGTGATTATTGCCTCAAGTCTTCTTGGGTGTGACGGTACAAGCTTTGTACACCTGTATTTGGGGAGTTTCTCCCAATCTTCTCTGCAGATCCTCTCAAGCTCTGTCAGACTGGATGGGGAGCTTCGCTGCACAGCTATTTTCAGATCTCCCCAGAGATTGTCGATCGGGTTCAAGTCCGGGCTCTGGCTGGGCCACACAAGGACATTCAGAGACTTGTCCCGAAGCCAATCCTGCGTTGTCTTGGCTGTGTGCTTAGGGTCGTTGTCCTGCTGGACAGTGAACCTTTGCCCAAGTCATCAAGGTTCCCTCTCTACTTTCATCCGTTTATCTTTCTCTTGATCCTGGCTATTCTCCCAGTCCCTGCCGATTAAAACATACCCCCCCCCCAGCATGATGCTGCCACCACCATGCTTCACCATAGGGATGGTGCCAGGTTTCCTCCAGATGTGACGCTTGGCATTCAGACTAAAGAGTTCAGTCTTGGTTTCTTTCATCTGACCAGAGATTCTTGTTTCTCTTGGTCTGAGAGTCTTTAGGTGCCTTTTGGCAAACTCCAAGTGGGCTGTCATGTGCCTTTTACTGAGAAGTGGTTTCTGTCTGATTGGTGGAGTTCTGCATAGATGGTTGTCCTTCTGGAAAGTTCTCCCATCTCCACAGATCAACTCTGGAGCTCTGCCAGAATGACCACCGGGTTCTTGGTCACCTCCCTGACCAAGGCCCTTCTCCCCCGATTGCTCAGTTTGGCTGGGCGGCAAGCTTTAGGAAGAGTCTTGGTGGTTCCAAACTTCTTCCATTTAAGATTGATGGAGGTCATTGTGTTCTTTGGGACTAGCGAGCCAAGTTAGGCATTACTTACTATGCACTGAATGGAGCTGTATGCATGCTAGTGATGCTTAAGTAAAGACTTTCTAATCAACATTACCTTGGTCTTGTAAGAACAAACAGCACAGAAAACAGGGACCTTCAATGCTGCAGAAATATGTTGGTACAAACTTCTTCCATTTAAGAATGATGAAGGCCACTGTGTTCATGGGGACCTGCAATGCTGCAGACATTTTTTTGTTACCCTTCCCCAGATCTGTGCCTCGACACAATCCTGTGTCGGAGCTCTACGGACAATTCCTTCGACCTCATGGCTTGGTTTTTGCTCTTACATGCACTGTCAACTGTGGGACGTTATATAGACAGGTGTGTGCCTTTCCAAATCATGTCCAATCAATTGATTTTACCACAGGTGGACTCCACTCAAGTTGTAGAAACATCTCAAGGATGATCAATGGGAACAGGATGCACCTGAGCTCAATTTCTGTCTCCATAGCAAAGCATCTGAATACTTATGTAAATAAGGTATTTCTGATTAGATTTTTATACCATTTGCAAACATTTCTAAAAAAAACTGTTTTTGTTTTGCCATTATGGGGTATTGTGTGTAGGTTGATGAGGAAACAAGTCATTTGATCCATTTTAGAATAAGGCTGTAATGTAACAACGTGGATGACGTGAAGCGGTCTGAATACTTTCCGCATGCACTGTGTGTGCAGCTGTATTGTTATACAGTATTTTGCACCTACCACAGGAATAAACTGTTACTATTGTTTGGTCCATAACCTTTGTCTGAGGTCACATCAAAGTCAGCGTGTGATGAGAACGATTCTCCAGATTAGATGCCTCTAAATTTCGATATTAAACGCAGTACAGGCCTCATGCCTGTTTATGGGATTACAACCAGGTTTAAGAATACACAACTAAAGGCATTCTTTATTGTTATACAGTTGTGGTCTTTTTTATTTTATTTTTTTACAGCGACTACATTTCCCAGATTTAATTTCAAGCTATCGTATTTTTCTGATTTAGCTCTGCACATTCCTTTTCATGTTGTGCATGCCAGTGAGTGGGGTTGACCTGTAACATGGTGAGATGTGACAGATCAAATACACCGTGGTCAATAAGGCATCCTGTGTGACCACATGGAAGCAAGGCCCAATGAAACTCCTGCTCCAGAAGAATGCCCTCTAAACCCACACTGGGCCCACCACATCAGTGGCTGAAGGGTGAAATCACAGGACGACCGACGCTCACAATACCATTTCCATTTGGATCTTTTTCCTCCCGCTCGTGCTCAGTCCTCTTTACCACTTGCGACCGCAAGGCAACCGTAGGACCCGTGACGTTGACATCAGCCAGTCAGACCCATGACGTCCTGTCATCATTAATGTCAGGTTTTACTGCAAAGGAGGAGCCCCACAGGGATGAAGGACACAGTGGTCACAGCAGAACCTTAAGCACGGATGAATTGCACCCTAAAAATACTTTACGCAATGCTGTATATCTACTTAACGAGACAGATTGTGTTCAAAGTCAATCTAATAAGAGGGAACAGTAGTGTAACTGAGACACAGTGCTAATGACATTCAGGGGGACAACAGCAACATTTGGGGCATTAGCAGTACGCAGAAAAGGAGGGCTTTGGCTTTCACAAGGTCATGTTTTAGAAATAAGTTAAGACTCCAGTTCAGGTGACACATAGTGAATAAGTCAACTGCTTTGGTTGGATCAGAAGGTACTGGGTTGGTGAGGGAAAGTCAAGAAAAACATCTCGAGAATCCATCACCCTCACTAAACCTGGGTTGCTTGAGTGATCGGGGAATGTACTGTAGGCCCTTAGTTAGAGAGGGAACCTGTGAAAATGTATTTGCCGACCGTTCTTCACCAGACAGAGTTATACCCGTCATTATAAATCAATTTCCTAAGCTGTGACTTACAGTAAGTATGGTAAATCTAACGATTTCCAAACTGAGACCTGTTCTGGTCAGTGTACTGTAGTACGTAATCAGTTTATCCCCTGGATAGCAATAAGCTCAATAGCAGTAGCTAGTACATGGTGAGTGTGACACGGGAACACCTACTTTTGTGTGAAGGGGTATTCAACTTCAGGCCTGGAGGGCAGACACACTTCTTATCTGGCTTTCATTCATTCCATCTAATCATGGACTGATTCAGACCTGAGACACCAGGTAAGTGGACTCTCTGGCCAATCAATTAACTAGGTATAAAGAACCGGAACTTTGGCCCTCCAGGACCCCTGGACAATGCTCACAAACGTGTGTGTATGGGGGGATGTATGAGTGTGCATGTATGCGTGTGTGTGTGCATGCGTGTGTGTGTGTGTGTGTGTGTGTGTGTGTGTGTGTGTGTGTGTGTCATTCAGTAGCTGTGTACTTAAGGCACTGTTGCCCATCTGTTGCTGCTATTGCCCCTGCTGCCTGTGGCTCCCAGTGTGAAGTGCACTGGCACGCGGTGTCTGGGTCTGCAACACAGAGAGGGAGGATGTTTCGTGTGTGTGGTGTGTGTGTGTCATTCAGTAGCTGTGTACTTAAGGCTCTGAATCAAACAGCTGGTGCCCATCTGTTGCTGCTATTGCCCCTGCTGCCTGTGGCTCCCAGTGTGAAGTGCACTGGCACGCTGTGTCTGGGTCTGCAACACAGAGAGGGAGGATGTGTGTGTGTGTTTGTGTGTAAAAATGGTTCCAAAAGGGTTCTTCGGCTGTCCCCATAGGATAACCCTTTTGGTTTCTAGGTAGAACCCTTTTGGGTTCCATTTACCTGCAACCAAAAAAAGTGTGTTCAAACGGTTATCCTATGGGGACAGCCGAAGAACCCTTAAGGTTCCAGATAGCACCTTTTTATCTAAGCGTGTACGCATACAGTATGTGTGTGATTGTGGGAGGGGTATCTCCAACTAAACATTCCTCTCAGTGAATAGAATCCAAATAAAGCACTCTGCTGCCCTCCAGGGCCTACATGCTAATGTACCCTACCATATCAGTCTTACTATCCATTCCAAAACACTACTTTCTCATTTCAAAATGCTCTGGCTGATGTGTAAATTGTGATTGGAGATTACTTTGGGAATGTTTGAGCGAAATGCCGCATTACCACTGTATCTTGTGGCCATGACCACCAATTGCGGGCACTTTTTGGCTCCATCTTCGTGACTAAAATACGACCACGACAAGGGTATCACAGCTCTTTGTCCAATCATATTTTGCATATCTGTTATGCTAAATGACTCGATATACAGGTGGAATATCAGACAATAAAAGATGAGAGACCGCGGAACAGCTCTGTGTAATGTATTTCCTCTTCTGTCCTCTAGAGGACATTGTAAGTCTGATAATAACAATGTCCATGGGTCTGCAATCATCTCCTCCCTGGTTCCAAAGATCTTTTGTGAGTATCCCACTGCCTTAACCCTTCCCTCTCCAAGAAAATGACCACTCCTGTCTTGACCACTAAACTGTCTCCTCAAAATATGATGTTATACTGTTATACGAAATGTAAATATCCTATGGAAATGTGTGAGAGACAACTATAAATATTACAGTATATGTGAAAGAAAAAACACTCGAGATCAAACACCCATGTCAAGTTATTAGCCAAGTAATTACATAATATGATGTTCAGTGAATATTTAATACTCAACCTATTTCAGAGTGGTATAGAGGAGATTTAGGTCAGGTCTGGGGACTTTTGGACTGGACTGACTCCTCTTGGCTCTTGGGACAGCCTTGCTGGACAAGCCAAGCACTTTACGATGACTCAGCTCCCTGTGAAAGTGGGCCTGCTTGGACTCCTGACAAGTGGGCTATTTCTGGATTGGTCTTAGGGACAGATACTTATAGTGTCAGTGCTGTTTCTCTGAAGCCCACACTGAGTTGAGAGGGCTGGATAAATTAGGCTCCAGACAATCCGTTACACAGGTGTGTTCTGTGCTACTTTTATTTATTTTATTTATTTCACCTTTATTTAACCAGGTAGGCTAGTTGAGAACAAGTTCTCATTTGCAACTGCGACCTGGCCAAGATAAAGCATAGCAGTGTGAACAGACAACACAGAGTTACACATGGAGTAAACAATTAACAAGTCAATAACACAGTAGAAAAAAGGGGCAGTCTATATACAATGTGTGCAAAAGGCATGAGGAGGTAGGCGAATAATTACAATTTTGCAGATTAACACTGGAGTGATAAATGATCAGATGGTCATGTACAGGTAGAGATATTGGTGTGCAAAAGAGCAGAAAAGTAAATAAATAAAAAACAGTATAAAAACAGTATGGGAATGAGGTAGGTGAAAATGGGTGGGCTATTTACCAATAGACTATGTACAGCTGCAGCGATCGGTTAGCTGCTCGGATAGCTGATGTTTGAAGTTGGTGAGGGAGATAAAAGTCTCCAACTTCAGCGATTTTTGCAGTTCGTTCCAGTCACAGGCAGCAGAGTACTGGAACGAAAGGCGGCCAAATGAGGTGTTGGCTTTAGGGATGATCAGTGAGATACACCTGCTGGAGCGCGTGCTACGGATGGGTGTTGCCATCGTGACCAGTGAACTGAGATAAGGCGGAGCTTTACCTAGCATGGACTTGTAGATGACCTGGAGCCAGTGGGTCTGGCGACGAATATGTAGCGAGGGCCAGCCGACTAGAGCATACAAGTCGCAGTGGTGGGTGGTATAAGGTGCTTTAGTGACAAAACGGATGGCACTGTGATAGACTGCATCCAGTTTGCTGAGTAGAGTGTTGGAAGCCATTTTGTAGATGACATCGCCGAAGTCGAGGATCGGTAGGATAGTCAGTTTTACTAGGGTAAGCTTGGCGGCGTGAGTGAAGGAGGCTTTGTTGCGGAATAGAAAGCCGACTCTTGATTTGATTTTCGATTGGAGATGTTTGATGTGAGTCTGGAAGGAGAATTTGCAGTCTAGCCAGACACCTAGGTACTTATAGATGTCCACATATTCAAGGTCGGAACCATCCAGGGTGGTGATGCTAGTCGGGCATGCGGGTGCAGGCAGCGATCGGTTGAAGAGCATGCATTTGGTTTTACTCGCGTTTAAGAGCAGTTGGAGGCCACGGAAGGAGTGCTGTATGGCATTGAAGCTCGTTTGGAGGTTAGATAGCACAGTGTCCAATGACGGGCTGAAAGTATATAGAATGGTGTCGTCTGCGTAGAGGTGGATCAGGGAATCGCCCGCAGCAAGAGCAACATCATTGATATATACAGAGAAAAGAGTCGGCCCGAGAATTGAACCCTGTGGCACCCGCATAGAGACTGCCAGAGGACCGGACAGCATGCCCTCCGATTTGACACACTGAACTCTGTCTGCAAAGTAATTGGTGAACCAGGCAAGGCAGTCATCCGAAAAACCGAGGCTATTGAGTCTGCCGATAAGAATATGGTGATTGACAGAGTCGAAAGCCTTGGCAAGGTCGATGAAGACGGCTGCACAGTACTGTCTTTTATCGATGACGGTTATGATATCGTTTAGTACCTTGAGTGTGGCTGAGGTGCACCCGTGACCGGCTCGGAAACCAGATTGCACAGCGGAGAAGGTACGGTGGGATTCGAGATGGTCAGTGACCTGTTTGTTGAACAGGCTGGTAATAAGGGTTGCGACAATGGCGGCAGATAGTTTCAGAAATAGAGGGTCCAGATTGTCAAGCCCAGCTGATTTGTACGGGTCCAGGTTTTGCAGCTCTTTCAGAACATCTGCTATCTGGATTTGGGTAAAGGAGAACCTGGAGAGGCTTGGGCGAGGAGCTGCGGGGGGGGCGGAGCTGTTGGCCGAGGTTGGAGTAGCCAGGCGGAAGGCATGGCCTGCCGTTGAGAAATGCTTATTGAAGTTTTCGATAATCTTGGATTTATCGGTGGAGACCGTGTTACCTAGCCTCAGTGCAGTGGGCAGCTGGGAGGAGGTGCTCTTGTTCTCCATGGACTTCACAGTGTCCCAGAACTTTTTGGAGTTGGAGCTACAGGATGCAAACTTCTGCCTGAAGAAGCTGGCCTTAGCTTTCCTGACTGACTGCGTGTTTTGGTTCCTGACTTCCCTGAACAGTTGCATATCACGGGGACTATTCAATGCTATTGCAGTCCGCCATAGGATGTTTTTGTGCTGGTCGAGGGCAGTCAGGTCTGGAGTGAACCAAGGGCTGTATCTGTTCTTGGTTCTGCATTTTTTGAACGGAGCATGCTTATCTAAAATGGTGAGGAAGTTACTTTTAAAGAATGACCAGGCATCCTCAACTGACGGGATGAGGTCAATGTCCTTCCAGAATACCCGGGCCAGGTCGATTAGAAAGGCCTGCTCACAGAAGTGTTTTAGGGAGCGTTTGACAGTGATGAGGGGTGGTCGTTTGACTGCGGCTCCGTGGCGGATACAGGCAATGAGGCAGTGATCGCTGAGATCCTGGTTGAAGACAGCGGAGGTGTATTTGGAGGGCCAGTTGGTCAGGATGACGTCTATGAGGGTGCCCTTGTTTACAGAGTTAGGGTTGTACCTGGTGGGTTACTTGATGATTTGAGTGAGATTGAGGGCATCTAGCTTAGATTGTAGGTCTGCCGGGGTGTTAAGCATATCCCAGTTTAGGTCACCTAAAGCTAGATGGGGGGCGATCAATTCACAAATGGTGTCCAGGGCACAGCTGGGAGCTGAGGGTGGTCGGTAGCAGGCGGCAACAGTGAGAGACTTATTTCTGGAGAGAGTAATTTTCAAAATTAGTTGTTTGGGTATGGACCTGGAAAGTATGACATTACTTTGCAGGCTATCTCTGCAGTAGACTGCAACTCCGCCCCCTTTGGCAGTTCTATCTTGACGGAAGATGTTATAGTTGGGTATGGAAATCTCTGAATTTTTGGTGGCCTTCCTGAGCCAGGATTCAGACACGGCAAGGACATCAGGGTTAGCAGAGTGTGCTAAAGCAGTGAGTAAAACAAACTTAGGGAGGAGGCTTCTGATGTTGACATGCATAAAACCAAGGCTTTTTCGATCACAGAAGTCAACAAATGAGGGTACCTGGGGACATGTAGGGCCTGGGTTTACCTCCACATCACCCGCGGAACAGAGAAGGAGTAGTATGAGGGTGCGGCTAAAGGCTATCAAAACTGGTCGCCTAGAGCGTTGGGGGCAGAGGATAAGAGGAGCAGGTTTCTGGGCATGGTAGAATATATTCAGGGCATAATGCGCAGACAGGGGTATGGTGGGGTGCGGGTACAGCGGAGGTAAGCCCAGGCACTGGGTGATGATGAGAGAGGTTGTATCTCTGGACATGCTGGTTGTAATGGGTGAGGTCACCGCATGTGTGGGAGGTGGGACAAAGGAGGTAACAGGGGTATGAAGATGGTCAGTATATCAGAGGCAATCAACTCATTTAGGCTTTAAAATGCAAGATCATTTATGTTGTGGTTTTTGCCACAAGGAAATGTTCATCATCATAAGCCAAGTGCTGGAAGCCAGCAGGGCTCATCTTTTCAAGGAGCAAACTAATCTTGTTTTCACTTTCTGTTTTAATTACTAGTGTTCCCAGAATTCTGAGAGCCCCCTGGGGTTGTCTCTCTCTGGCTCTATAAGTATCATTAACATCAGCCATAGACAATAATATCTTTGGGTGAGTTTCATGTCAGGGTGACTGGTTGCACCTCTTCATAACCCCTCTATTACAGAAAACATCTGTATCAGCCATTCATTGTTGCTGTGCTATCCTTATCGCATAAGTCATTGTTCTCTGAATCCTTATCAAATTAAAACATCCTCCTGTAAATAAGGATTTTGTTTTTCTTTCATGAATAAAGCTTGCCAAGGGCCTTTCTTGTCCAGAACAAATTTGTAGGAATGCCTATGATCATTATCTTATTGGCCTCACTGGCATGCTTACCCTAAATGACTCCACCTCCCACAATTCCTGGCTGCAGCTCAGGAAACAGCTGTGGTGGCCATTTGTAATAACAAAGGCATTCTCGACCAGAGATGGAAGAGGAAGCCAGACACCCCACTTGCTGGATTTTGTAGTTTTTTTTCTGGTTCAATGAAAGTCAATGAACTAAGTAGACCAGACCCAGCTGCTATTGACCGGAACTGACCATTTTTTTCAATGGTAAAAGGCCTGAGGGAACTATCTTCACTTATCCACCATCTTTACTCTCTACTAAAGCACAAGGAAGACAACTCCACAGGACACCAAGGGGAGAATCTCAATTGCATACTCCTCGCGTTAAAAAAAGCTAACATATGGAATTGTTTTAAGGTGGTCATACCATGAATCATCTAGCTATTTGATGTAACACATTCATAAATTTAAAAAAAAATACAGTAGAAAAAATAAATCATATCCTATGTCTAGGAGATATAGGAAAGCTCAGAAAATGTGTGTTTTTTTGGACACATATTTAACCCCTAATTTGTTGGCACAAAACTACCTCCATACTTCCATTCATTTGTATGGTTTACCTTCAGACAAGTCCCGTGACACTTGTGGGGGTTGTAGAGTGAAACGGTTCATGATAGTATCATCTTGCCATATATGTTTGTAGGCCAAACCATTCGGCCGCTACAGACGTTTTCGTTAAGAAGACCAATTTAAGGGATGCCTCATGGTCTGACAAAGACCACTGTAGCTCGGCCACCTTACACCGCAGATGCAGAAGGTTGACATAGGCGGGTGCGGGGGATTGAGATGAAGCCCATGCCCAGATATCTCTAGCTTAAACTGATGGATTTTGATGGGGATTTTTTTATTATGCTACTTAGATTGACGCACGCGTGTCAACCATAAATACTTGTAAAATCACCCACACATCTGATGTCAATTGCAACCAAATTGACCACTGGAGCCTTGTTCAGGCCTTAATGCAGACCTTAATACTCAAATCAGTTTTGTTTTTCAAATCCTTTTTGTACTACTGACACTAAGTTACAAGTTACCAAATTGAATTTGTGTGTGTTCAAACAGCAGTCATTTGCTGGCAAGGCTACACTAGTTGTAATAGTAACGACTGGTCTATGTGTTCGAGGTGGTGTAGGCTGATTGGTGGTGGTGCTTGTGCTTCCTATCCCTCAGAAGTTATGTAGCAAGCTAAGATGACAACAATGCCTGCCATGGATGTTTCCCAGTTGCTTTGAATGTTCAAAATCATAGGGTAAGAACACCTTTAAAGCCTCAAAGGATAAGATGATCCAACTTTCAAAACAAGTCCGTTTTGGCTAGCCACAGCAGTCAACTAGCTAGCTAGGTAGATGTTTAGCTTTCTACCACATTCACTAATTTGTTTGTAATCTATTAACAAGCTAGTTATTTACCACATGTTCTTGTCAAACTGTCAACAGAGTAGTTAGCAACAGACAAGATATGCCGAATAACCATTTAAGAAGGGCAACTAAATCAGATGTGACCGTTCAGACACAAATGTGGCTTGAAATAGGGAAGGGAAAAAAACAGATTCGAATCAGATATGCAAATAGGATTTGAGTTATTTCAAACTGGCAATGTGAACACGGCTTAATTTACCGCTCCTTAAAAGCTGATGTAGTAGTCAGCTTGTATTCCTGATTGCTGTCAAAGTCTTTTAAAATATGTTCGCTCTCTGGTGGATATTATCATCAGAACAAATTAATCTGACTTTTTGAGCAGACTAATGGGGATTTATCTATTTTACAATCATTCCATACAACTGAAATAAAGTATTTCCTCATTTACCACAGAAAATCTACTGTGGTAATTTACCCTACATGTTGTTTGAATGGAAAACACATGTTTCTTATCCAGATTGGGGGTATATCCCTGCACTGTGCATATGAAATGTGTGACTAAATCAAGTCAATTGTGAGTTAATTCATCTATAATTTCTATCAAAGTATAATAAAGTTATTTCAAATGGGACATATTTTGACATTTAAGATTAAATGTTTGAATGAAGCATAGCCCTACTACGGTTCATATAATAACTATTTTATGTCCATCAGCCTTATGGTAATCCTATGCTCCTGATAGGTTGTTATTTAGTTGAGGGCAGGAACAGAGAACCTAGACAACGAAAGTTGCAGCTGTGTGGTACAGTATGAACATAAAATCAGCTAAATCACTGGCAAACAATCTCCTGTTAGTATCGTTTTAAGAAAACTGTCACCACTGACATTCCCAATATAGGCCTTTTTTACAGGTCTCTACGCTTATTTGTTACTGTATAGTGTAAACTATAGAAGTTATCATCAATAAAAACAGGGAAGTTTTGGAATTCCCAGACCCTAATAGGATCCAGTGTCATATCATGAATATTTGCATCATTTTTTTTTGGGGGGGGGGGCTACTGTCATCTGTAAGCAAAACTGTTTAAAAAAATATATATATTATAGGTCTCGGGAACATATTTGTTACTGTACCATTTGAACTATAGAAGTTGATACCAGTATAGGGGTTGGATTGTAATCCTCAGACCCTCTACTGATAGGATCCATTGTCATATCATGAAGATTTTCATCATTAGGCAGTTTTTTTCATATTACTAAAATATAAGCAACTTTAATTTTGGTGATTTGTAATCAGAAAAACATCCTGTAACAGTCAAATAAAAACATTTCAGGCGGACTTTTACTTTTACTATGATCATTTGACCTTAATGTCGCTAGCTTCACAATGCTCATCGGTGCATTGCGTCAGATCAGTACTTCTTTGAAAGCTGCATCTGAGCATCGCAGCTCCGGTATCAAGCTTCCCATCACTACACTGAAGTGGACATGACAACTTTGAGGGCCTGAACCTCTTTGGCTGATCAATGATAGGTCATTTTTTAAATTTTGCTTGTTGAACATCTCTGTTGAAATGTAACAGGCTTAAAGAAGCTGAGTTGGACTCGTGCACCTTTTACGTTTTAAAGAAAACAAGTGGGGTGTCTGCGCTTATAAACACAGGGTGGCTTCACAAATCCCTCTTTTCAAAGAGCGCTTCCTCGCACTAGCCTTAACAGAACCACGTCTTACAGGAACACGCTCAACAGCCAAGCACACGCACGTTTGTGGATGCAAGGGCCGATCACTTCCGATACCAGTATTGACAGGCAGGCAGGGAGCATGTAGTCTGGCTAATACGTGACTCTCGAAGAGCTTCTGAGTTTGGAATAGCTCTTTGATGTTGTCGACACAATGTGTCAATAATGAAGGGGGCTGTGCTTTTACTGGTTGGCTCTCCTCTGTGTCTTTCTCACTCAAACATCCATACACACAGCCCCCGAGCACCAACCCTATTCCATTACAACGGTTGGATTTTCAAATCCAGACAACGACAGGTCTCAACCACCAATAATTGTTGTTGTTGTTGAGAGAACCAATCAAATAATTTCTGAGCGAAAACTGTCACAGGTTCTGTTTATTTGAGTGTTGTTTCCTTAGGTTACCGCTGGAGGGCACTCTTACCTTGTTTTCTAGTTTCCAGGTTACCCTGGTTATTTCTTTATTGGTTTCTCCTGTGTTTAATTACCTTCTCTGTTCACCTGGTTGCCTTGGTATCGAGGTTCCTCAGTTGGCCTGTATTATTGCTTTGGTCTTATGTGT